>NW_005871142.1:134957-137933 GCF_000147115.1 Myotis lucifugus | reverse complement strand
CAAGTGCTCCCGACAGGACACCGTCTTCATGAAGAAGGTTAGCAAATGTTACCCCAAGATACAGTGAATCCCCAGCAGGCCAGGGCCTGGGACCCTGTCCTTCCAGTCCCCCAGTCCCCCAGTCACTGCTGACCACTGCTCCCGGAGCCGGCCTCCTCCCTCTTTGTGTAGGCAGGATGAGCAGCCAACCCTCTGGGGTCAAGCCCCCAAGGTCATATTCATCACCAAGGCCAGAATGAGGACCAGGGCCAGTGACTGTGTTCTGCTCCTGCGACAATTTGGGCAGCGGCTTTTGTTGCTGGTTTGACTGGACCCAGCCTTCCCTAAATATGCACTCCTGCACGTGTTCACGTCCACTGGGCATCCTCTCCTTGGGGTTGGAAGTGGGATATACACAGTTTTCCCACTTTCTTCAGATTAGTTTTTCTATTCTTGCTCCTCCTGTCCCCACCCTGCTATGGTGGCCTTGCCCACACCCCTGTCCCCATCTCCAGCACTCCCAGCAGCTCTACAGACACATCTACCTGTGCTGTAAGGAGGAAACGAACACACAGAAGCACTACGAGGCACTCTACGGCTTGCTGGCGCTCATCAGCATCGAGCTGGCCAACGAGGAGGTGGTGGTAGACCTCATCCGCCTGGTGCTGGCTATTCAGGTGGGACATGGGGGTCGGGATCGGGGGGAGGTCCTGTTGTGACCAAACACTAATCGGAGTGCTGGGTAGCAACTGCTTAACAATTGTTTTGGAGCTGGGAATACTGTGCCCTTGGTTGGCCATTCCTCCATGCAGACCACCAGCCGTAGCCCTGTAGGTGAACCATGAAGAATGCGTACCCCATGGCTTCGGCCCATTCTCAGGCTAAAGGAGACCCAGGGAACAGGGTCGTTAGCCCTCAGTAGTTCAAGCCTCTTGAAGAGTCTGAATGGGACTCCAAGGATTGCCAAGAGGGCGCTTATCAGCCCGGAGTGATTCCAAAGCAAATCATCTGGTTCCCAAATTTGCTTCTGAATCGCCTCAAGCATTTATTAAAAATGCGTGTTTCCAGTTCTGTCCTGAGCCTGGGGGCCCGTAGATTCAACAGGCCTCTCTTGTGACTCTTAGGCAGGCGGTGTGACACTACATAAGGCTTTAGACTTCCAAGGTCTGCCTGGGTGGAAGTACACTCTAGGCCAGTGATGGCGAACCTATGACACGCATGTCAGAGGTGACACGCGACTCATTTTTTGGTTGATTTTTCTTTGTTAAAGGGCATTTAAATATATAAAATAAATATCAAAAATATAAGTCTTTGTTTTACGATGGTTGCAAATATCAAAAAATTTCTATATGTGACACGGCACCAGAGTTAAGTTAGGGTTTTTCAAAATGCTGACACGCCGAGCTCAAAAGGTTCGCCATCACTGCTCTAGGCACTGGGGTATGGCCTTCAGCTCTCAAAGATAAGGGTCTCCAGGGGCCTGGAGCTAGGCGGGCATTGCATCCTGAATTGTGGCAAGCCTGGAAGTTCAGTGGTGGCCAGTCTTAGGCCTCCTGCTTGATAGTGCTAAATCCTGCAAGGCCAACCTAGAAGCTATGATTGTCTTCATTCTGGAATTTGAGATTCCTTTGTATCCCAACCCCCTAGTACAAGCATGTCAAACTCTCGGCCTGCGGGCCGCATGCCTCATTTATTTGGCCCGTGTTCGCCTTTGAGTTTGACATGCTTGCCCTAATAACTCCCACAACTTGCTCAACTTAACATATGAACCCAATGTAGCAAGTCAATCCTGTCCTCCAAGCATCATGCAAGGTCTGTAGTGAAGGAAACAGCATCCTAGAGGTGGGCTTCATGATGACGGTTTGGATAGTCAAAGTCGCTAAAGCTGGAACTGCCAAGTGGGGGTTGAGGTCATCGCCTCTCATGGATTGTTCTAGGGACCACTCACTTCAGCTTTAATAAGGATGGCTTCTGACTTCCAGGAAATGATGAGGCAAATGCTGATGAAGCTTAGTCTAGAGCAGTGGGCCATCTCCCTACGGTTGTGGGGAGGTCAGGCAGAAGGTGGGGCACCAGTATAGTTTGTCAATTAAAAACTGCAAACGCCCCTCTGTGTTGCCACAGGACTTGGCCCAGGTCAATGAAGAGAACTTGCCTATATACAACCGCTGTGCCCTCTACGCGCTGGGCGCGGCCTACCTGAACCTCATCAGCCAGCTCACGACAGTGCCAGCCTTCTGCCAGCACATCCATGAGGTTGGTGTCCGCGTGACCCTGAGAAGTCCTTGTGACTGTGAGAACTCAGGAAGCCCTCACTTGGGGTTTCCCCAGAACTTTTCCTTAATTGCACGAGCGCTGTGCTTAGTCATCCTCTTCATTAAAAATAGTAGCATCATTGCTTTCTCGCCTCCCCCGTACACTTGCCTGCCAACTATCCTCCCACTTCTCACCATCTTAATAGCTTTCACCTTCCTTGTCAAAAATTTGCAAAGGATACCGAGGGAAACTCAGCATGTCACTGTCCATCAGGAGGTGTTTGCAATGCACCAGGGCTTGGGAACAGCGTGACCTGTGCTCCATTTTCCAGGTTTAAAGAGAAACCAGGAACAGGTCACAGAAGCAAGAAAGAACGGTCCTCTTGGGAGCTAAGTCCCCTGCATTCGGAGGACACTTAGTGCATATGTGTCAGTGGGGAGAGCTTGAGCAGACCGCCCGGCTGCTCTGAGGGTCTCTGTGGTCTGAGTTTCTCCCTCAGAAGCCAGCTGTAGGGCGCTCTGCCACCGATTTGCAGGAGGGAGGAAACACTGAGTGGGCGGGAGCTCTTTCATTTGCTTGTTCGGAGCTCCCTCTCCCTGCTGCACCCAGCTCTTACCTTGTGATTCCTCCCAAACTCCAGGTGATAGAGACCAGGAAGAAAGAGGCCCCGTACATGCTCCCTGAGACGTGTTGTGGAGAGCCAGGTGAGGGCGCACCTGGTACATGGTCCAGGAAATCAAA
>NW_005871142.1:110443-134226 GCF_000147115.1 Myotis lucifugus | reverse complement strand
GACGATGAAGAGTGGCCCATTTACAGCGGTTTCAAAGAATAGTTAATGTGATATTAATGTGATATATTCACTATAGAAGAGGTACATGAAATAGATCACAGAACAGGAAGGGGGCGGTGGTTGTGTGTGTGTATGTGTGTGTGTGTGTGACTGAAGGATTCTGCTCACTGAAGGTTATCTCTGGAAGTGGGACAATGGGTGATTTTTTCCCCATTTGCATGTCCGTCATTTGGTATAATGAATGCTGCCTTTATAATAAGTTATTAGGAAATCATCCTCGTTGCCCACGGCTCTCACTTGCCTCTTCCCCCCCTTGTCGTCCAGGCTGTCTCAGGATCTTGATGGCGTGGTGATTGAGTTCCTCTTCCGCCAGAGCAAGATCAGTGAAGTCCTGGGGGGCAGTGGCTACAACTCAGACAGGCTCTCCCTGCCCTACATCCCTCAGCTGACAGGTATGGGCCCTGCTCAAGGCCTCCCAGGCCTGCCTCTGGCTTGTCATGGCCAGGCAAGGGCCTGAGTGTAAGGGACATCAGTCGCCTTCCATGGCCCCTTGGATGTCACACAAGAGCTGAAAGGCACAGTGGAGATCTACGGTGAGATCCTCTGGATTTCCCCACCTCCCCTCCTCAGTGCAGGGTCCTTAGAAGTAACTGGCCCACAAGATAGCCTGGCTTGCGGATGGGAGAGGCCCCACTGTGCCACACACGGGCTACAGAGACCCAGTTCTCTGTCACTGACTCCCAAGATGACTCCCGGCACCTCTGAGTGTCCATTTTCTTGACTGTAAAACAGGTATATTAACAGTCCTAGCCTTACAGGGTGGGTGTGAAAAGTACATAAAATAATGGAGGCAAATGCGCGTAGTAAATGCTACACAAATGACAGCCACTAGTGCTCTGAGCAGATGATGCTTGCACAAGTTGAGATATGCTTTCTGCCCATAAGAAGCTTCTTTGTGCTCATCAAGGATTTCGAAATCTTAGCCTTAAAGAGCAGAACCCACCATCCTAAAATGGGCAGAGAAGGCCCAGCCATAAAATCCAGCTGTAGACTCCACGTGCCCTGAGCCCTCAGAGGATGTGAACCAGGCAAAGGCAGAGGGCATGGGAGATGGTGCCAGGGGCAAGATCCTGGCTTGCTCCCCGATGGCTAGGAATCTCGCTTCTGGCTTCTCCTTTCCCAGATGAGGATCGCTTGTCCAAGAGGAAGAGCATTGGAGAAACCATTTCCCTGCAGGTGGAGGTGGAATCTAGGAACAGCCCTGAGAGGGAGGAGGTGAGTGTCTCCCCCAGACACTGCCCTGGTGAAGCCCGGCATCCCCGGGGGAGGGCACCTGCTCCTGCCTTCTATGCAGTCAAACACCCCATGCTCCAGGCCCCCCTAACTGCACAACACAGTTAAGGTTGCAGAGAAAGTAAATTTCTCAGGGAAGTCCAGTTTTCCTACTGTCATCCCGTAGACCACAGACATTTCCATGTGGAAGAAATGCTCTGTATCCACCTTCCTCCCTGCTGCACTCCCATGAGGATGTCATAAAAATCGCTCTTGAAAGACTTGTTGGTTGCCATTCGCCATTCACGGTGGAGACAAACATGCTCCATATTGGAAATCGGAAGGTTAATAGGAGAGATGAGGGCGAGGCACACCCATAAAGGTGCTCTTTTAAAGAGAAGGCTGCAGCTCAAACATCTCTCTCCCATCTTTTCTTGAGGGCTGTGAATATCTAGTCTCTGTCCAACTGAATATGTGCTATCTCCCCTGCCATTATTACTTCTCCCTCAGAAAATAAAGCAGATGTTCCCACGAGAAAGGGAGAATAAGGAATCGTAGTGGAAATTCCAAATGTACTTCTCAAATGGGAAAAAAATGGGGAGGGGACTTGGACAAGGGAGAAAGAAGTGAGGACTTGGACAAGGAGACTTGTGGAGTTTGGAGCAGGGACAGTTTCTACCCACTAGGGCTGGTGTGGCCACGGAGGACAGTATGGACACCTAGTCTTTCCCCAAGGAGCAAGGAGAACCCATTGGGCTTGAGATCAAGCCTCCCTGTCGCCATGCCCTCAACCTTCACTTACTGGGGGAGACCTCCAGTCCTGGGCTTTTCAGAGCTTATCTGGAACCTTCCCATGGAAGGAAGGAGGCTAATTGGAGAAGTGAAATGAGGTTGAACCAGGCCCTTCCAGCTCTACAAGACTGGGAATCTCAAAAATGTTAGAACCGCAGCATGAGTTGGATGCTCCTCCCCCACCCACATCCCTTAAGTCCTCAAAAATGTGATTCAGTTCTTGAAATTGACATTTGAGATTATATGGCCATCTGCAAATATAATCTCTTCTTGCTTCCAATATTTTCTGTTAGGTATCTGAAGATTTTTTTTTTTTAATTACACAGTGTTTTCCTCCCACTGGGCTTAATGGGACAAGCCAGGGGGAGGGGATAGTGGGTTCTTTTAGTCGAGACTCTAATGAGGGATTAGCCTCCCACCCCCATGTCATTACTCTTAGAGAGCTTTCGGAGACCCTGGTGAGAAGGTGGGTGTCCTGGGGGAGTTTCTGCCCATTGGGACATTCATTGAGAAGTGAAGGGGCTGCCAGGTAACTAAGGAAGCCAAGGCTGCCTCCTCTGATTCCTCCCCCCGCTCCACCTTTGTAACACTTGTCCCCTCTCCCTCAGCGAGTACCAGCAGAGGAGATCACCTATGAGACGCTAAAGAAGGCCATTGGTAAGTGGGAGGCCCCCAGGGAGTCTGTTGTAGGGGAGGGCAGAGCTGGGTCTTGGTTGCAAGCGAGTGGGTGTGTGCAGCCCCATCTGCTGTCTTCCCGAGGATGATTCAGCACAGACTTGAGGGCAGACAGTGTGGCTTCCTCTGAACTCATCCCAACTCCCAAAGCTGCAGTGGGAAGTCCTGCTCTGGTGAGGGATCAGTGTTGCCCTGTGCATCTTAGGTCAGACAACACGTTTTCTACTGACTGCTGCCTTTAAGGTAATCCACTGAGGGTTACAGCCAGTCAGGTAAAAAGCAGTTGTGTATAAAGACTTTGACTGTTTTTTGTTAGAATGTGATACAGAAGAACAAGTTGACCAATGAAATATATTAAGAACAAATCATATTAATATTTATTTAATAATGGCAACAGATTTCTAAAATATTTTTATTGATTTCAGAGAGGAAAGGAGAGGAAGAGAGAGAGAGAAACATCAGTGATGAGAGAGAATAATTGATTGGCTGCCTCTTGCATGCCCCCTACTGGGGATCAAGCCTGCAACCCGGGCATGTGCCCTGACCGGGAATCGAACTGTGACTTCCTAGTTCAGGGGTCCTCAAACTACGGCCCGCGGGCCACATGCAAATACAAATATTGTATTTGTTCCCATTTTGTTTTTTTACTTCAAAATAAGATATGTGCAGTGTGCATAGTTTAAAAAAAAACTATAAACAAATTCCTATAGTCCAGCCCTCCAACGGTCTGAGGGACAGTGAACTGGCCCCCTGTTTAAAAAGTTTGAGGACCCCTGTCTAGTTCATGGGTCCACACTCAACCACTGAGCGACACCAGCAGGCGGCAATAGATTTTAAAATGTAGTATTACATCTTCTGTCTGAAGTACTTCAAAAGAGAGAATTTTTCTGAATGCTGATGACAAATTTTGTCTTCAAATGCCAGACCTTTTTTATTTTTGTTGTCATTGATGGTACTCCTGAACGTACACACTCTGCCTTCTTAAACAGCGAATGATGGACATATTGGAAACCCCTCCCCTTTTTTCTCTAACTCATTTTGGATACCAAGAGGAATATGTACACACCTAAATAGCTTCATACCGCTCTGCCATAGGGGTTCTGGGCTGGCTTTTGTGGTCTGTCTGGCCTTTCCATTGTAGATGTCGCTTTTCAAATCCCCCCTAGAGTACTTCCTATTCCAGGAACTTCCCGTTAAGAGTCCTAGTGGCAGTGCAGTTATGTGAGGCTTTAAAAGCCCAGCTTCAGGGTCTGCCCAACTGGTTCTCAAACCCTTACACAAGGAAGGTCGCTGAGCCCTCAGGAAAGGTCTAGACCGGCTGGGGCCACGTGATGGCACCACACCCTCCAGGCCACTGCACCAGGCCCATCAGCAGAGGGGGAGCCAGAGCTGTGGTCGCAGACAGCGCTCCGGGAGGAGTCCACCCAGCTCCATGTCAGTGGGCAGGCCCTGTGGGCTGACCGCACTCTGTGCTGCAGTGGACAGTGTGGCGGTGGAGGAGCAGGAGCGCGAACGGCGGCGGCAGGTGGTGGAGAAGTTCCAGAAGGCGCCCTTCGAGGAGATCGCGGCTCACTGCGGGGCCCGGGTGAGTGAGGCACACAGGGCGAGCCCTCGGGGGCAATGGGTCCAGGGCCGGACGGGGTTGCTAGATCTTGGCACTTTAGTCACCCAGAGATTAGGGTTGCGATGCCAGCAGCACCCTGGCCCTACATTACTTCCCCATGAACCAAAAGACTTGGCTATTGGCCATCCAGGCCTCCAGACCTCGCACTTTTCATGTAAGAAAGAAGTCCTGACCTCAGGAGCTCCTGCATCAGACAGATAATAATATCATAATTATTATCATCATGGCAAGTGTGTACCTAGCGCTTTAGCTGTGAGGTGTGCCAAACATCTACATCTGTTAGTTTATTTCATTCCCATGACTACTCTGCGCGGTTGGTGCCAGTATGACCGTCACATTCCAGAGTGATGGGGAAGGAGCCCATGGGGAAGGAAAGATGGCCACTGTTTGCAGCAGGACCCTGCAGGCAGGGGGTGAACAGCGGGCCTGGGAAAGATCTGAGAGAGGGGGCCCCGGACAAGGGGAAAGAAGGGCTCGTGTCTACACTTAAGGGAGGGGCACAACATTTCTTGAGATTGATTTTCTATGCCAGGATTTGCTAGTCACAGTGTTCCTCTTAGTCACAATGAAATATACTTGTAAACATCCAAAAGTTACAAATAACCCATACTTGATTGTACTTTTTCCTCTCAATAAAAACACGTCTTTTTATTATACAATATATATTTCTAATATACATATATATTTCCAATTATTATAACTATATATAATAATATATAAATACACGTAAGTATAATGTCGATTGGGGGGCCTATATTATCCTGACCTCTTGTCCCATCTCAAGAGGTAGATGCTGCTCATTTCATGAGCTCGGAGTTGAGGCCCAGGTACAGAACACGTGCCCAGCTCCCTCACGCAATCGGAGCCAGAAGGGACCAGAGGGCGCATCTTCCCTAAACCACCAGTTTTGCACAACTGCTTCTTTGGAGTTCAGAGCTGGCAGCAGCTCTCAGCCTCCTGACTCATGCCCAGCAGGCGCTACCGTCCCACTTGGAGGAGCTAAGGGTCCTTCAAGAAGCGCCTGCTGACGTCCTCCTGGTGCTCCTGGTCTCTGTGCTGCCCCAGCAGGCCGTGGCGGGCGGCTCTGCCTGACCTGAACCCACAGCCCGGGTCCACAGACAAGTGCTGGGAACGAGCTCTCACCATTCCCTTCCTGAGGCTGCACTGCCCAGACCTCCAGTGTGCGCTCTGGAGGGGTGGGCTCATGACCACCTGCAGTGGTGTGGGAACCCCAGCTGACTCCCCCTCTGTTTGTGTCTAGGCGTCACTGCTGCAGAGCAAA
Organism: Myotis lucifugus; assembly: GCF_000147115.1. Taxonomy (NCBI): domain Eukaryota; kingdom Metazoa; phylum Chordata; class Mammalia; order Chiroptera; family Vespertilionidae; genus Myotis; species Myotis lucifugus. The sequence continues at coordinate 128,581 of NW_005871142.1, read as the reverse complement.
CTCAATCAGATCTTTGAAATCACCATCCGGTAAGTGGCAGCCCTGGCCCTGGGACCCCTACCTCTGTGGCCCAGCGTTGGGCGCCCTCCCCGGGCTTCCTCTCACTGTCTTCAGTCCTCCTCTCCCCAGGCTCTGTCTCTAGGCCTGGAGTCAGCCACCAACTCTCCCCAAAAAGGAAGTTGAGACTAGAGAGGACAAGAGACGGCTCAGTGAACCCCGGAAAAGGGTCAGGGTCCTTGTTTCCCAGGCTGAGACTTGACTTTCTAAAGCAACATTGTCACTGTAGAGCCTGCCATGGAGCTGTAGATTCTAGAACAACTTGAAACCTGGGAACCCACAGAGTGACAAAGGCTCTGGTCCCGGTTCAAAGAGAAACACAAATCAGCTGCTCTATTTGGTTGCACGGGGTGGGACCCGCTCCTCATCCCTTTCTCCTCCATGTGCTCCTGCCCAGGCCCCCGCCCAGCCCATCGGGAACCATCACCGCAGCCTACGGCCAGCCTCAGAACCACTCCATCCCCGTCTACGAGATGAAGTTTCCAGACCTGTGTGTATACTGAATTCCAAGAGGTGGAGCTGCTGGGAGGGGTGGGCCTGAGGGAGGGGCTCACCCTCACACCCCACCCCTACTACGTGCAAGTCTAACAGGGATCTCAGAAAAGGTCACCTACCCCCCTAAACAAGGTAGAGCCCCAGACCCTCCCACTTCCCCTGTGTCTCCCCTGAGGGGTTGGCTACCTGCCCCTCTAGGACCAATAAGCCTATCAACTGTTCCCTTTAGTCTCCTTTGTGTCAGCGAGGGGCCAAGAATGGGGGGGTCTGAGGTCCTGCAGCTCCTGCAGCTCCTGCGTGGTGTGGTGGTGCAGCAAGTGAAAGGCTTTTATGGTGGGGGTGGGAGGGGGCACAGCTGCCATCCCCTGAGGCAGGGACTGGATGGAGACACCTGTTGGTCCAAGGACGCTGTAGACAGCAATCTAGAGAAAGCCAGGGGAGAGCTGGAAGCTGGGGGGCCGTTCTCCTCAGAGCACCCCCGCTCCGTCCCGAGGCCCCCAGGTCTCCTGCATCTCTTCCACTCCCCCTCTCGCCCTGCCAGCTGCTCTTAGTGATTCTTTCTATTATTAATGGATGTTGAGCCTTTATAACAGGAGCTGGGGAGAGACACATGGGAGGGGGGCAGCAAAGGATGACATGAAGGGCAGGTGGCTGCTGGTGGAGGGGCCTGCCTCTCTCTCCCCACCCAGGCGGAGCAGGCAGAAGTGGGCACGTCCCTATTCTCACCTCCTTGGTTCTCTCCCTTCTGGATGTTTCTCCAAGTTGAGCTCTCTCTCTTTAACACCTTTCTTCCTGTGGAGCCCCATGTGTTTCTACAGCCTCTGGGTTGAGGGAGGGCAGGACCAGATAATCTGGTTCTAGGTGACTTGAGAGAGGAGCAACTGCAGGGCCAGGCCTGCCCACAGCACCTCCTGGGGAAGAGGTTCCTGGCCTGGCTGGGCTGGGGGGCGGGGTGGAGGTGGTGGGGGGGGGGCGGGCACTGGGAAGGGATGGAAAGTGGGGGGAGCACTTTGGGACTCAAAGATGTCAGAAGTCAACGAACGTTGTGGATGTTTCGTTGGAGGAAAGAAGGATCCAGCACCTGATACTGGAATGACTTTTTTCACTCTTTGGACAAAGTCTGGACCTCAGTTCCACCTGGCCAAGCTTGAGGCTTGGGGAGAGCGGTGGAGACCCCTTTGGGTTCTGCATTTCCCCTGAGTCCTGTCAGCCTGTCTGTGTGCAGAGGAGGAGCCAGGAGTCTGTTTGCTGTGCATTCCCTTCCCCTTTCTCATCCCCCCCCCCCAAGCCTCTGGGAGGACGTCCCCTGGGGCCCCAGATAGCTCTTCTCTTCCAGTGGAACTTCCCATAACTGTTCTGAGCTGATGTAACTCACAGTAAGGTGTGAACGGCCCAATGATTTCTTCTCTTGAGAATTCATTTTTCCTTTTAAAGAGGGTGAATAGATTCCTCGGACCCAAAGGGATCCCTTTCAGGGTACAGTTTTAGGCAGTGTGGGGTGGGGTCGGAAGCAGACACCCTGGGGTCACACCTCTGCATGACCCTGTGCAGTGAGAGCCTGATGACCAGCCCAGACAGGTGTATTTCCTCAAATCGGGAGAACCGTAACAAATGCACTGCCCATTCCGTGTGCAGCCTTCTCTGGGAGGGGGCTTTCTGACCCTGTTCTTGTCGTTTCCCCCTGGGGCCTGCAGCTTCCGGGTGGCCTGCATGATTCCAGGGCCCCAGCCGGCCCCGCTTCTGGCCACGTGGCTTCTGGCTAATGCTCAGCCCAACTTTACAAGCATGAACTGAGATTCCTCCTCACTCTAATTAATCTCTTTATTAAGAAACCACGTTTCAAATAACTTGAAACAAACCTGAAGGCAAATAACTTTGGGGAGAAACTTCACAGGAAATCCAAATCTTTGTTTTTAATACATATTTTTATTGATTTCAGAGAAGAAGGGAGAGGGAGGGAGAGATAGAAACATCAATGATGAGAGAGAATCATTGGTCAGCTGCCTCCTGCACACTCCCCACTAGAGGGTTGAGCCTGCCACCCAGCATGTGCCCTGACTGGGAATCGAACCTGTGACCTCTTGGTTCCTGGGTTGATGCTCCACCGCTGAGCCACATCGGCCGGGCAGGAAATCTAAGTCTGGAGCCACAAACCTGTCTTCCCATCGTATCCCCTGCTCGGCTTTGATGAGGAACCATCTTTCTTTCTTGTGCCTCCTTGACTTTAGGGTCCACCCTCAGGGCAACTGCACCCTGAGCACTGCCCTTGGTCCCTGGTCCTGGGATGTGGGAGGCAGGGCCCTGGAGCCTCTTTCTAGAGCTAGCACTAGGGCCAGAGACCTGCAGGGCCCCTCAGACGTCCCCCTGTCCCTCCCCAGCCCTCCCTGGGAACAGGGTGCAGAAGAAGGTGCAAGCTTCCCATTCTTCACACACTCAGCTGCTCCTTCCTCTTCTCTGTCCGAAGCAGCCCTTGCTTTCCGTCACGGCTGCATAGCAAAGACGTGATTCTTTTAGAGAACTGGCTGTGTTTTTGAGTGCCGTCTTCCCAGATTCAATTTCAACTTACACTCAGTAGGATATGAGGTTGCCTGCTGCCAGGAGGTAGAACCTGGATTCTGGCCAGGTATGCCTTGGAGTCAGAAAGTTTAAGGTGAGTGTTGACTCAGACAGACCATGAAACGATAAATTAAGCAGTCCTCCTTCACCCCTACCCATGTGCCCCTCCCTCCACAAATCCTGGGAATGGATGCCAAGCAGTTTGGTGGGCGCCCAGGCCCTGGGCCTAGCATCCATCACTGCTTCCTGCCTTCCGAGCCCCGTAGCGTCTAACAGCACTGTGTCTTGTGACCAACCCTTTCTGCCACCCTTGTCTATTGTGATTTTGAGCCAGCTGCTCCCCAAAGTCGCTGAGGACTCTTGCCTCCTGGGCAAGCAGTCAGTTTGGTTAGCACTCTGCAGACATAACTTAATGGGCAGGAATATATTTGACATTTGAAAGTTCTGTTCGTTTAGTTGAGTCATGTCCAGGCATAAGCAGCAGGTCAGCAGGAAGCACCCATGTGATCCTGGAGGCTCCTCCTGTCTTCCTTGCAGTGGGGTCCCCAGTGCCTGTCTTCATCTTCCTCCCCCGGAAAGAAGAAATAAGTGGTTTCTTGACTCCTAAATGCCTCCTCTCCGGAGAAGGAACCCAAGGAGGGAAGAAGAAGCACTAGAAACCTCCCCAGATACTCCTCTCTGTAGCCCTTCACCTCATCAGACACAAGTATAAACAGATGAGCAGTGAAAAGGTGGGGCGGGGACCGACTAAAGTGCTTGAAGAAGCGTGACAGCACATATGCGCTGCCCTTTGCCCTAGATCAGTGGTTCCCAAACTTATTTGGCCTACCACCCCCTTTCCAGAAAAAACATTACTCAGCGCCCCCTGGAAATTAATTTTTTTTAATTTTAATAGCAATTAAACAGAAAGATATATGTATTAATGTTTCTACCTTTTTCGTAAAATATAGTAAAGAAAGGTGTAAATTAGAAACATTGAAGTTTGAAATTATGAAACTATTTATTGAACTCAGAATAGAAAGGTAATACAAAAAAAGTTAAAACAAATGCACCTGTGGCCATCACCACCCCCCTGGATCGCTGCAGCGCCCACCAGGGGGCGGTAGCGCCCACTTTGGGAATCACTGCCCTAGATGTTCTGGGTCCCAGAGAACATGTTTCAACTGGTTTAAGAATTAGAACAGCCTTGGGGTACCTTTAAGTGGCTCAAAGGCTAGACCTCTGGGCTTCCCTGGGGTCTTCTGGATCATGATACCTTCCAGTTGCTATTTCATTGTCCCCAGTCCTTCTGACCTGGGTACAGAGAGTGTCATTGAGAAGTGAGGCTATTTCTCCCAATTCCTCTTCATAACCATGAAATGGCATTACACTGGCTGAGCGCCTGTGGGAAAGGACAAGACCTGAGCTGTTACCTGAATATTAAGATTGAAGGTAGCCCTAGCCGGTTCGGCTCAGTAGATAGAGTGTGGGACTGTGGACTGAAGGGTCCCAAGTTTGATTCTGGTCAAGGGCACATGTCCAGGTTGCAGGCTTGATCCCCAGTAGTGGGTTTGCAGGAGGCAGCCGATCAATGATTCTCTCTCATCATTGATGTTTCTAACTCCCTCTCCCTTCCTCTCTGAAATCAATATATAATTTTTTAAAAAAGATTGAAGGTAGACAAGGAGATCAGTTCATTTGGGCAGGCCACACCCACTTCCCTCACCCATAGGCCTGGCAGGAGGTTGTGCTGAAACAAGACATTGTCCTCACATCTGGGGCAGTGTGTTGCTTCTTCGTCCTATTCACCTTAGAAAGCTAACCACATCTGAAGACTGGAGAGGATGGTCAATATGGGCCTGGCCAGCTGGGGAAGTGGGGAAAAGACACAGGGGCAGTGGCTGGGGCCCTGGGGGCTGTTGGGGTCAGAAGGCAGATTTCCAGGCTCTCTTTTAGCACCAGCCAGGTTGACCAGCACTCTCGTCCTCCTGGAGACCTTAGGGCCTCATCATCTTCCCGTTTTGAGCTCTTCCTCCATGACTGTTGATTCTGGCCTGTGGGGTGCAGAGCTGTAACTCCACAAATGCTGCAGCCCACACATTATAACATGTCTGTGTCCATTTAGAACTTCATGACCCAGCTGAAAGTGTGTGTGCCCATCTGTGTGCATGTGTGTGTAATGTAGTTCCCAGTAGACGATATATGTATATAATAGCTGATGTATTTATATGGAAGTGCAGAATTAGTGCCTGTGGCAGTTTTCTGTATTTTAAACTCATTGAGTCAAATTAGTTTTAAGGAAGGGAAAAGAGGAGGGGGGTGGGCGGGGAGTGTAGGAAGAAGGACTCTTAGCAAGATTCTTCTTTGGGACTTTAGGACTATTAGTTGTGACTTCCCAATGAGCCTTTATGATGCCCTTTTCAAATAAATGTTAATGTTGTCACCTCTTTGATTTCTTTAAAGTAAATGGTTTTTTGAGATGCAAACAGGATCTGAAAATACCAACATTAACCACTAACATTTAGCCACCACCACCTGCCATTACTTCCCTTGCTTGAAAAGGAAAGAGCATAGGGGAGAAGGATGCTACCAAGATGTAAACATGAGGATTCCCAGCATGGGAGCATCCCCTGATGGGAAGGTGTGGGCCATTTCTTCATTATAGTGGGCAAGACTTTATCTTCGCAATCTGGCTTTCTGATTCCTCTTACATTAGGGCATTCCGGTTTGCTTTCATTGTGAACTCCTAGATCATCAACATAATATGTGTAAGTGCCATACACAAACGTTTCCCAGCCACTTTGATCTATACCACCCACTGGTATGTCTAATGCAGTTGACATGTATGCATACGTCTGTGTGTGTGTGTGTGTGTGTGTGTGTGTGTCAGTATCTGTGAGCCTCTTGTGAATTGGAAATGTGTTTGGCCCCAGCATTGTGCAGACATCATGGGGACATATAAAAGAAACCCAGCCCATGACCTCTGCGCTAGTGGAAGTTGGGTTTCCCTGAGAAGAGCACAAGACATACATACAGCAAGAAAATTGCCATCCAAGCCAGACTGCATGCCCTCCACTGAAGAGGGCTGACTGCAGAAACACTGAAAATGAGCAGGTGTGGCTGGAAGAGATCACAACTTTCCCAGTGGAAGTGGACTTGAGCCTGGGCTCATGCTGAAAACGGGGTAACACTCAAAGTGGTGGGAGAAGATGGGGAATTTCAAGTAGAGGCTGAAGGAGGATGGGAGGAGAGAGGTACCAGTAGGTTGGAACATGGGAAGTAGGGTTCAGTAAGGAATGTGAATTTCATTGACAAGGGCCCAGCATGCCATGCCCTGTAGTTTGGAATTGATGGAAAATTGGAGTGGGACTTTTTTTTTTTTTTAGCTCTTGAGCCAATGAATGAAGATTTTGTATACATTACTATGAAGAATTTGTATCTGATGGGTTGGGAGGAGAGCAACTGGAGACAAGGAGAAGTTGGTTGGAAGCTGTTACAGTAGTGTAGGCCGGAGCACAGAATGATGAGAAGGGTTTGGGTTGGGCAACATCATGGGGAGAGAATGTGGACATAGCTGGGGGGAAAGAACGAGATCCCAAGGCTTGAGCCCGTGGGACTGGAATAAGTATCCGTGTATATTGCATTGTATTTATACAGATGTGTCTCCGTGGGTGCGTGCCTGGGTGGGTGAGACCATGTGTTTGAGAATGTATCTCAGTGTGCACATTTTAACTGATACCAACCATCAGCACTCACACTTAGCTTCTCAGTGATAAAAAGATAATCACATTCATTTCTTAATCTGCACAATAGCCCTCACACTAGGGAGGGAGGGGAAGAGGAACTCAATCCTGGCGTTCAGAGACTTGCCTAAGGTCGCACAGGTAGCTGGATCCAGGGGACATTACCACAGCCTCCCACCTGACAGCCCGGAGAGCCCTTCCCCTGCCCTTGAGGTTCAGTGTCGGCCTGGCCCTTGGACAGGTGCCAGCGTTACTCTTGTAGGGTCACTTCTGTAGGAATCCTGCCTTTGGGTGCACCTTCTAGCTGAGCAATTTTCCCACCCAACGAAGGGTGGCAAATGTAACCACCCTGAGCCATCCCCTCAACTACCTGGCCCCTTGTGGACACATTGACTGAGGGGACAGGAAAGTACATTTCCTTTCCATGGCCACTCTGCCTGTGAGTATACTGCCGCTGGGTTACATGGAAATCTTCCCGCCTCTCCTCCACTGTGTGCTCCTCTTTATTTGATGGATATGTGATATATATATGAACACATAAAAATATATATATCACAAATGTTTAAGACTATATATATATATATATATATATATAATCTTAAACATTTTTATTGATTTCAGAGAGGAAGAGAGAGGGAGAGAGAGAGAAACATCAATGATGAGAGAGAATCACTGATCAGCTGCCTCCTGCACGTCCCCTACGGGGATGGAGCCCGCAAACCCGGGCATGTGTTCCCGACGGGAATCGAACCCAGGACCTTTCAGTCGGCACCCGCCAGGGCTGGATGTGTTATTTCATTCACTCGGTCACCATTCACAGGCAGAGGCAGATGTGCAACTTGCAAGGCTTTATTTCCTAACTACAGGCAGCTTTAACAGGCCGGTGCCGCGCCCACCGCCGGAGCCCGGAGCCCGGAGCCCGGAGCCCGGAGCCCGGAGCCCGGACAGGCTGGAGGCCCCGGCCCGCGAGAGGGGGCTCAGGGGCCGCCTTCCGGGGAGAGGCCCGGCCCCGCGGCGCCCTCACTGGCCCTTCCGGTGGGCGTTCTTGATGATGGCGTTTTTGAACAGCGTCACCAGGGGCGTCTGGCTCTTCTCCGAGGTCATGAAGCCGCCGTAGCGCTTGTCCTTGGGCGGGCTGCCCCAGCGGAAGTGCTCCATCCGGTAGGGCCCCTCGTCCTTCTTCAGCGCCGACGGGGCCTCGGCCTCCGCCCCCAGGTCGTCCTCCAGGTCGGCGGGGGCCGCCTCGCCCTGGGCCGCGCCCTCGGGGCGGAGCGCCGGCTCCGGCCGCTCCCGCTTGAACTCCACGGGGAAGGCCTCGGGCGACTCGTCCTCGGCGCCGTTGGGGTACACCTTCACCGGGCGCCGCTTCTTGCCCACCGGCTTGCCCCAGCGGAAGTGCTCCATGGAGTAGGAGCGCTTGCCCTCGCGCGGGCCCGGCCCGGCGCCATCGCCGCGGGGCCCGAGGCCGCCGTCGCCCGCAGCCGCCGCCTCCTCCGTGCGTTTGGGGCCCGCGCCGGCCCCGCCGCTGTCGTTCCCGCGGCCGAAGCGGTCCCAGCGGAAGTGGCCCATGACGTACTTCCGGGGGTTCTCGGCCAGCAGCTGTTCCTCGCCGTTCCCGGGAAACACGGGCGTCTCGGCCGAGAGGTCGGGCTTGCAGGCCCGAATGCAGGCCTGCGGGAGAGCGAGCGCGTGAGTCCCCGAGCGCCCCGATGGCCCGCCCTGCACTGCGCCTGCGCCCTCCGTGCTGCGCATGCGCCCTCGGCCCTCTCCACGTGCCCGCCTCCCTGCGGGATGTTCTCCCTGCCCATCCCGTCCTCTGGGCATCCACGGGCATCTAAGACACACAGCCTGGGCATCGTCTCTTTTGTCCCCCGGACTCCTTAGTATTTCTGCCCCGTAACTACAACGCACACCCCATGAGCAGGGTCAACATCTTGCCGTTATATGCCTCATATATAGGCATTAATCAATCAATGGCAGGCGGGTGGTAGTTGTTGGCACTTAATAAATATTGAATAAATAAATATGGTTCAGTATGAATCTGGATGAGGCATTGGGCTGAAATTAGAAGGAGAATCTCCCCAGGTGTCAAAAGTAGAAATCTGACTTCCAGGGCCTGTATTTTCAGCAATGCTGCAACCTTACCCCAGTGATCTGCACACCTACCTCATGCCCTACCTCCCCCAGCCATCTCTTCCTACCCTCGCCCATCTGGCATTTTCTCTGGTTCCTTCAAGTCTCCTGGGCTGACCCTATGCTTTCTCCATTTGGCGAGCTTTGGAAGGGGTGGTTCATTTCCCTGTCACCTCATTCTGACTGGAGGGAGGGGGAGAAAGCCGGGGTTATCTCTGTTGCAGGGGTCATGGAGCTCCTGTCTCTGCTCTTTGAAACTAGACCAGTGGACTGTGGTCACGTTTATTTAGGGCAACGGCCTATAGCCTGCAGCCTTGAGCTTTCAGTTACTCAGAACTGCAAAGGAGGAAACAGAAGGCTCCCACCCACTCTATTGAGTTGGGAATTTTATGCTCCATGGTTTAGAATGATAACACAGCAGAATATTAATGGGAAAATAAAAATGACCTTATACTCCTCTGAACACATGAAACAGGAGGCTCAGAGATGTGGAAAGTCCTTGGCAAGGTTCTACAGCTCACTGGTGACAGAACTGGGACTAGAACCCATGGGTCTGACCATGACCAGTGCTCCTTCCCTCATGAGCTGTCAACGGGAGAGGCGTGCAGTGGGTATTTCCAATCCCGAGTCTCTTGGGTTCCTCTGAACTGAAACTCTCAGAATTCCCTGGGCTCTTTTTTCTATTTTATGTGCCACATGCAACTTGCTCTGTGCTTTTGAGAAAGTCTCTCTCTTATCTTAACTCAGTGTTTCCATTGGCAAAACACACTGAATGTAATGATATGCATCCCGCCTTCACCAGGCAGGTGCTGGCAGCAGGATGGAACTCAGTCACTGACACCAGCAGTGTGTCTTTTAGTCCTTGATTTGCTATCATTTCTCACTTGTGCTTCCCAAAATGTGCAAGTACGTGTGCATGCACACACACACACACACACACACACACACACACAGTGTTGACCTGGAGGGAATTCCAACCTGGCACAAAGGACCTTTACATGCTTCTGGAAAGGCTGCATCTCCCAGAAGAAGCATGAGACACTGGCACCAGTTAGAGGAAAATGGCACCTGGGTTTTCCTTCTCCCTCTAGAGATGATTTGAGGAACTGCCTAGCTGGCTTTGTAACTGGTAGTAGATAGAAAGGGAAGAAAAATGGAATGAAATGGCAAAGTATATGAGGAGGTTATTTTAAAAGGAATAACTTGGGGGCTAACAGAAAATATAGGCTCAATCGAGGAGCGGTTATTGTTATCACTATTATTAGTATTAATTTATCTTAATGGCAGTATCTCTAAATAGCTTACATCGAGTGAGGTCCCCATACAAGAAGCAGAGATAATTGAACAGAAATGGTGGACCAGACCCATCTCCCTGAAGCGCTTCCTCCCCTTCTTGGTCCAATGCTGACGTCGCCCTGGGGTCTGCTCCCGACCTGGGCTGAGTTACCCAGTTATCTCTGGGAATGAATTTCCCCTTGCCCATCGCGCTTTCCTTTGTGCTGTCCCAGCCCCGGCCCCAGTTCCATCTGATGCCCAAACCAAGATGACAGCTGTGGCCCACGTACCAGCAGGTTACTTTCCGAGGTGAGGTCCTGACACTGGCTGCTCTCCAGACACCAGCCACGCACTTCCATGAAGGCCTGAAGCAGCAGGGCAAGCAGGAGGGCCCCCGAGCGGCTGCAGCATGATCTAGGCATTTTCCAGGCAGGCAGAGGCTCTGCAGAGGCAAACAAGATTGGTGGGACCCCTGCAAGGAGCAGAACAATGTTGGCCACTCACCAGGAAGGACCTGGAGCCAACATTAACAACACAATCATTTGTGGACCTCAAGGCTTTTTAAGGACAGGAGCAGTTCAAAGAGAAGGTTGGTGTGCGGGGAGGTGGTGTGAGTTGTGCTAGAGATGAGGGGAATAGGACCTCGGCAAAACATGTGCAACTTCCCCTTTATCTCTTATTTAAAAAATCAGACCCCAAAGAAGGTTAGCACTGGAAGCTATTTTAGGGGTCATTTGGTTTAGCCTCTTATTTGAGTATTATTTTAATGGCAGTATCTCTAAATAGCTTAAAAGGAGTGAGGTCCCCATACAAGAAGACAGGAAGCAAAGATAATCAAGCAGAAATTGTGGACCAGATCCATTTCCCGGAAGTGCCTCCTCCCCTCCTTGGAGGATTATTTTTACTTCCTGTCTTCATGTATGGAAGCTTACTCCATTTAAGCTATTTAGAGATATTGCCATTAAAATAATACTAATAATAGTAATAACAATAATTGCTCCTCAACTGAGCCTACATTTTCAATCTTTTAGCTCCCAACTTATTCCTTTTAAAACAATCTCATATACTTAGCCTCTTATGTGAAGCCCAGAGAGACAGTAACTTGGGTTTGCATGACAAGGTAAGGCTACGTTCTGTTTAGAGCACAGAGCCTTCCTATGCCACCACTTTCATGCAGCCACTGTTCTAACACTCCAGATTCGAGGAGTAACTTGGGAAAGACAAGGGCTCAGAAACTCCTGCTCAAGGTGGTCTCTTCCCCTCCTCCCCCACCAAGATCCTACCATTCCTCAGAAACTCTATTTTCTGTGAATAGTAGGTTTACATAAAGGCAAATAAAACCGCTGGCCAATTTAGCCAAAACCTCAGCCAACCCAGTTTGTTGTCCTGAACACAAATCACACACGTGATCACTGTTTCCCAACCCCCTGCAACTTTGGAGAGATTTTTAAAGCAACCCCCATTCTTTTAAAAGTGAGTCATCTTCTGAACACACCACAAGTCAGACCTCTTGACTTCCGATTCTCTCAGATGTCGTCTGAAACAGCTGGAGTTGAACATGCTATAGGTGTAGAAGGGAAAGAGATGGACACACAGAGCGAAGGGAATGGCCTGCCATTGTGAACACCTACAAAAGATACTTCCAAGTATCTCTCTGCAGATGCTGAGGTCAAGAGGTCAGGGTATAGATGCTGCCTGATGCTGCCTTTGGCCCCTTGTGCCCAGTGCTTTCCCCGACCCTGTAGGTCTCCAGCTGCCAAGTCACCCAGGTTGGCCCCTTGAAGTGGCCCTAAATTCTGTCATCAGCTCACCGCCAACCCCTCCATCATTTTGTATTTCAGAAGATCTTCTCAACCAGCTGTTAGGAAGAAACCTAATTAGATGAGAAAAGTAATTTACATTAAGGTGAGGATGACTAATTGTTTGTCTCCCCTAATGGACATGTGCATTTTAAAACGTTTGCCTAAAAGGAACCTCTCATTTGTGGAGGCGTGGGCCAGATCTTTTTTTATAGGGAAGGCTTTGGAAGTGAAAGTTCTCCCTGGCTCTCATTGTCTACTTCAGAAAGCCGCTTCCTTCTCCCTGCCCCACCCCTACTTATTTTCCCAAAAGCAGAGCCAGCTCAGGGCTCCCTTCTGAACGGTGGCCAGGTACTGCCTGAATGTTTTCAGAGCAGCCATTAGATGGCGCTGGCAGTCAGTGAGCCGGCCCGTCAGCATCCCAGGCAACTGGGAGAGCGTTGGTCAACCTTGATGTCCACTGGTGAGCAGGGACAGGCTGCTCCTCTTACAGCCTTTTGATGCTCTAGTTCAAATATGAAGTCTAGACTTGGCAGACAAGACAATTTACACTAAAGCTCTGAGACCACACAACACACTTGTAAATGCTCAGATTTACAAGAAAAGCAGAAAAATGATAATCATATAATCACTGTGGCAAGTGTAAAATATCATATGAGTAGAAAGAGAAGTAAAATCAGATAGGTCTGACAGATCCCTCAACTTTATTTTAATTCTCCTCAAAATTGGCCATTCTAGAGAGATTTCCATTTTCTAAAAACCTGCCTCATGACTGCAGGCTTCTGAGAGCATTTTCTTACCTTCTGCCCCACCCGAGGCGTTGCACACATGGTCACTCCCACCCTCTCCAAGCTCCATTCCACTGCTAAAACATTAGATTTTTTCTTTTTGCTTGTAGGTAGTCTTAATTTTTCTACAGTGAATCAATATTGCCTTATGCCATTTTTTAAAAAGCAATATAGTAATGGGGAGATGTCAAGTATTGTGCTTTCTGTAAGTAGGGAGAGATTTTTGAAAGCCTTGGAAAAAATAAATAGAAGTCTGTGTTTTGTTCATCTTAAATTAGCTTTATAATAGAGTTACACTTGTTAGAAGCTCACATGTGCAGGTGAGTTCTCTGTGAGCTAAACAAGACGCCGTGTTCCTGTAAAGCTGCACACTGGCCATGCCTTTCTGTAAACGTTAGAGGTGCAGAGTTTTGTCCTTGCACCGAGATACATATGCGTCAAGTCCTAAAACAGAAGTGTCAATGGGTTATTGTCACTAAATAAGCCGTAATCTGAACATATCTTAACCATTGATAAATACACACTTTTACCCTCCTTGGCTCTTTCCTGCCAGTCTGTGAGCATCACTACCTCCCCGTTTAGACACCAAGAACTTGGGGGATCCAGGTGCCCTGTAGACTCTCCCTTGCCTGAACCTTGGCCAGCTCAAACGGCTGCTTCCGCCCTGCAGTCTAGGGTCTGGGGGACAGAGGTCCTCCACTCTGCGGTCCCTTTGAGCTCGCAGACAGGGTTGTTCAGCACCTCGGACAGCTCCCCGGGGCCACCTCTTTAAACCCAGCTGCCGGGTCTTGTAGAGGAGACCGAGCCATTATCAGCGCGCAGCCCCGTCGGGTGCGCTAAGATGGGCAGAAAGACGAGCGTTCAGGGATCTGCATCCAAAAAAGTCTGAAATACAGGGAGTTTTTGCGACTTTTAGACTTTGCTCTCCAGCCCCCGTTTTCAACGTTAATTTGCACTGGAATATATGGTATCTTTGAAGTGACATCTACCCAGAAACTCAGGAGGAAGAGGTGCCCTAACACTGGCTCTCCCGAGATCTCTCCAGAAGGCGGTAGGAGTCTCAGGGGTCCTGGCAGCCCCACTCCCCGGGAGGGGGTGGGGGAGAGACGTGGCGGCCGCCAGCTCCCGGGAGGCACGGCTCAGCGGCGCACGGTTCGCCCACAGCCCGGAGGCTGGCCCTCGCCGCTCCGCTGCCCGCTGCCCGCTGCCCGAGGCTTCCCGCGCCGCACCCAGTACAGAAACTTTTCCAATTACTCGGGACCGGGACCGCGGGCGAGAGCATCCCGAGTTGCCGGGGCCTGAGCCCCGGGGGAAGAGTGAGGCTCCGCGCCGCTGCGCCCTTACCTGTCGCGGGGAGGCTGCGCCCGAGCGAGGATGCTCTCCGGAGGGGTCACTTCTCCTCCTTCCTTTCTCCTCCTCCCCGCCTGGACCCGGTCGCTCTCCTGGTCCTTTTATACGGGGTTTATAGAGTGGGCGCTGGAGGTGAACTTCCCGGCAGGGCAGCGTAACAAGCAACTCCCCCGGCCCTGGGAAGGGGGGCCGGGGGACGCGGGAGGGGCGTTTCCAGGTAGGAGCTGAGCGCGAGGGCAGGCGTGTCCGGAAAGGGGGCTGGATCTCCGCCCCTGGAGGCTGGGATTAACAGGGTCCCGCGGAAGGACGCACCTGGCGTCCGTCGGAAAAGAACTTAATTAAGGACGGTGTTGGGTCTCCAGGTGGGACCGGCAGGCGGCTTAGCACCCCGGTGTGGGGGCGCCGCTGAGGCCGTGGAGAAGGGTGAAGTTGCTGGTTGTGTGCGCTTAGACTAGCGTCTGCCTCTGTCGCATTTGCAGGTAAATATCACCGCAAAGAGCGGGCGTCAGGACTGCCTCCGATTTCCCCAGCATTTGGAAACGGATTTGAAGATGTCACCGGAATCACAAAATCAATCTCTCTGTTCCAGGTGGGGGTGGGGGTGCGGGAACAGAGTAGGTCCGGGGTCCCTCACCTGAGGTCCAGGACAGGCTGCCTTCCTGGGGAGTGAAAGTGAGTTGCACCGCCCCCCCCCCCATACACACGTATTTATGGCTATACTTTTCTAATTACGGCTTTAGTTGCATCCACAGATTTTGATAGGTCATACTTTTATGACCATTGAGTTTAAAATACCTTCTTATTTTCCTTGAGATGCCTTGACCGCCCTGTGGGTTACTGAGATGTGTTCTGTTTAACTTCCAAACGCTGGGGGTTTCTAGTTGTGCTTTGAAGCTAATGTTTAGCCTACGTCTCCTGGGGCCAGAGAGCACACTCTGCTGGGTTTCAGTCCTTTGAAACCCGGGGCAGGGGGCTGCTTCCTGGGTGAACAGGTGGTCCGTTCTGATTAAGGCTTCATGTGCACTTCAAAGGAATATGTATCCTGTGGTTGCTCAAATAGTCTAGATCTTTTCTATAGTCTATTGGTTACGGATTGAAGTATGTTTTCTAATCTTCCCATTATTCTTGTGGATTTACCTATTTCTTCCTTTGGGCCTGACATAAAAACAACTCTTTCTACAAGGCCAATGGTGAATGTGGGGCAGTGATGGAGGGTAATATAGGGCCAGGGATAAAGACAGCGGAAGGTCCTAGAGCATGGCAGCATGCTGATGGGAATAGTCAGTCAGGAGGAGGAGACTGATGCTACAGATGAGAGCGGGGAAAACTGGGTAATCCGTGAGTAGGACCAGATGGGATCCAAGGGAGAACCTGGCGCCCAGGCTCCCAGCAGTGGAGGCCCTCCCTCTGCCACAGCAGGGGTGAGGGAGGAGGAGGGGGTGCGGCCACAGACCCAGGAGAAGCCAGGGAGGAGGATGGAGTTCTGTCTGTACCAAAGCCTTTACCTTTTAACCCAGCGTCTCCTGGGAATTATCCTGAGGAAATTCTCCGGCAGTTATACTTAATGCTGTTCCAGAATATGCATACCATGTTGTTTGTAGCAGCAATGAGATGAAATCAAACTAAACATCTATAGTAAGATCTAATGTAATAATAGAGGAATATGCAAATTAGCCAGGACGCCCTAACCTCACGACCAAACTACGGCCCGCACATCTGGCCCGTTTGAAATGAATAAAACTTAAAAAAAAAAAAAAAAAAAAAAAAAAAAAAAAAAAAAAAAAAAAAAAAAAACCATACCCTCTTATGTAATGATGTTTACTTTGAATTTATATTAGTTCACACAAACACTCCATCCATGCTTTTGTTCCGGCCCTCTGGTCCAGTTTAAGAACCCATTGTGGCCCTTGAGTCAAAAAGTTTGCCCACCCCTGCCCTAACCTCACAACCAATCTGCAAGCCATGGAGAGCTACAGGAGGGCGGGGCAGCGAGCTATGAGCGGTGGAGATCTACCAGCAGCGGTGGGTGGGGTGGCCAGCTGAGGCAAGCAGCAGCGAGCTACTCACACATGGATTCGGATTCGTGTGCAGAGCTACTAGTATAATTATAAAAAATATGATAAAGCCATACAATGGAAGACTTTGCAGCCCATTCAAAATAATGAAGTATATATTCATTGCTAGACATAAAAGATGACTGCTATATGTTGTTAGGTGGAGGAAGTGTGACAAGATATAGATATAAATATAGGTCATGGTGGAGCTAGAAATAGAGATAGAGATGAAATGATTATCCACTGCTGTATCACAAATCGCCCACCACACGTGTGGTTTGAAACAACAACATTTCTTTTGGTCACGATTCTGCAGTGTGGTCAGGGCTCAGCAGAGCCGGCACGTCCCCAGCTTGGCATTGGCTTGGCCAGCTCACAGGGTGGACAGTTACCTCCAGCCAGTCACTCACATGACTGGTTCCCGGACTGGGGAGACTCAAACAGCCAGGGGGCTCCTCAGACACCTGCTCCATATGTGTAGCCCTGTGGTGTGATGTCTTCAGCGTGGCAGCCCTAGAGGCCTGGACTCCCACGGGGGCTCGGGCCTCCCAAGCTTGCATCTGGCGGTGATTGTCCTGCCAGGCAGAGCGGGTGGCTGGTCAGCAAAGACTTCCCAGAGAAGGGGATGCTGAGCTGGGCTGAGCCTTGATACCATTGGTCACCAGGATGAAGAGAGGAAAGACACTCCAAGCAGAGGGAACAGCACATACGAAGGGCTCAAAGCAGAAGAAACCCCATGAGTACCACACTAGCATGCAGTGGAGAGAGAGAGAGAGAGAAGACTGGGGCAGTCAGAGATAAGAGGGGAGAAGGTGGGGGGCCATTTAGGGATTAAGTCAGAGGAGCAATAGGCCCATATTTCTATGGCAGTGAGGTGGATGATCAGGGGGAGGGAACCTGAGACAGCAAGGGACGACCAGACCGTCCAGCCAGAGTGGGAGCAGTGAGGGGAAGATGAGGCAGAGGCAGGGTCATGAAGCTACAGAGGCGGCGTCAGTGCGAGGGAAGGAGTCACGGACACTCCCCTGTCTGAGGTTGATGTGTCTGTGGGTGCCGCAGTGCAGTTCGTGGGTAAGAGCACAGCTCTTGGAGCCAGACTGCCTGGTCCTCACCCCGATCAGCCACTGCCTAGCTGTGCAGCTCTAAGTGAACTCCCAACTTCTCTACACTTAGCTGTCCATCTGGGAAATGAGGGCGTGATTGCACCGACCCCTGTGGCTGCCGTATGGATGAAATTATGTAATACTTGTAAAACTTAGAGCAGGCCCGGCCGTCGTTAGCCCTACAGAGTGCTAACCCTCATCCTTATTATCACTGAAGTGCTGGCCCCAAGAGCACCCAGCCTAGAGAGGAAGGAAGGAAGGAAGGAAGGAAGGAAGGAAGGAAGGAAGGAAGGAAGGAAGGAAGAGGAGGGGGAAAGGAAGGAAGGAGACATGAGCACACACAGGGTGGGCAGGGTGGCTGAGGACTTCATTTGGAGACCTTGAGCAGGAGGGTTCCTGGGGTGGGGCGATGCACCTACACCTGGCCGTGGGCTCAGGGCCAAGGCTGCTCTCGTCATCCCTGCTTTTCACCTTTGAGTGTTTAATTGGAAAAGCGGTGTCACCAAGGTGTGAGTGCGTTACCACAGCAGGTGTAGCGGTGGCCTCCTGCGTGGGGCAGAAGGAAGGGCTGGTAGGATAGCAACAAGGGTGGGGTGGCCAAGAGCGCAGCCTGGGGAGGAGGGCCACCTGGAGGGGGCCTTGCCCTCAGCCTCCAGGCACTGGGCAACAGGGGACATTTCACCAGAAGAGAGACTGAGGGGCCAGGCTGCCCTATGCCTGCCTTTGGTCAACTGGGCTGAAACCAGCACAAATCAAGCCTTGGAGGTCAGGCGAGGATGGGCGGAGGATCCCAGCTCATCTGGCTG
>NW_005871142.1:101438-110059 GCF_000147115.1 Myotis lucifugus | reverse complement strand
AAAAAGATAAGATTTTTGTTTCCATGCCGGTCGGCAAGTAAGCAAAAACCCAATGAGAACGCCCACCGCGGCCCTAGGACATAGAGGGGGGGGGGGATTGAGTGTACTCGATTACGATTTAGGTGTGGGCCATGGCGAACAGTCTCGGAGGCCTAGAAAAGGGGTGGGGGGTGGGAACCGCTGACACATGTTGACTTTGAAGCAGCTACTGTTCAATCTGCTTTCTGCCCTGTGCAGGCCCCAGCGGGCCCTCACACGGTGACAGCTCAGATTTTATGCCCAGAACAGAGGGAAACCGTTGCTGGGTTCTGTGCAAGGGGGTGATGGGATCCAGTAGGATCCTCTGAAAGGTGGCTCTGCTGTTGTCTGGAGAACTCGGAGGGCAAGCAACCAGCACCTCCTCTGGGAGGCAGCATCAATGGGACTCGGAGCGGATGTGGGCGTGAAGCAAAGGGAGGGTGTAAAGACGGCTCCGGGTTTCTGGTTTGAGCAGCTGGACAGTGGGTGGGGCCACTTAAAGACATGGGCAAAGACTGAGGGGCTCACAGGTTTGGAGAGGGAAGCGTGAGCTCTGTGACCTTGGGCAAGTTGCTGAACTTCTCTGAGTCTCTCTACGGACATTCAAAGCTCCACCTCACAACGCTTAAGAGGATTCTTGCAAGACTCGTGGGCAGGTGAGGAATCCTAACTGCCGTTAGTGTCTTGACAATAGAAACACTCAGAATTCCTCTGAGGGGAGCCTGATGGGATTTGGGGACAGCTGTTCAGCTTGTCTCCAAAAAGGGACCCTGACGCCTGCAGCATGGCAGAGGAGAAGGTCCTGGCGCCCCAGGTGGCCCAGGAAATGGGGGTGCCGCTGCCCGCCTGTGACACACACACTCCGAACGGTGGATCCTTTCGCCCAGCTCCCCATTCAGTCTGCAGCTGGGCCCCTTTGCTGACCTTCAGTTTGACCCCAAGGGCAATGAGGAATCAATTTGTGCAAAGAATGAGAATGAAAGCGATTACAATTGACCTTTGAATGGGGTTTTAATTTGCTTTACTGCAGCCAAAGGGGCCTCATGAAGAGACCCTTGAGACTTCTTTTATCCACGAAGCTAATGTGTGCATTAGTGCAAGCACCAGGGCAGAGCAGGGAAGGCGGGGGGGGGGGGGGGAGTCCACGCCCCTCCCAGGAAGCAGCTTTCAGCCCCCTTAGGGTCCATGGCAGAGTCAGGAGTGGAGGAAGGAGCAATGGGATACAGCCGACCTGGGTTCCAGCCCAGCTCTGTTGCCAGAGGGCCTTGAGACCTGGGCTGGCACCCTAGGCCCTGGCTGAGCCCCCGGCCCTCAGTCTCCTCTGAGCATTGGCAGGGAGGGGCATTGTGGACTAGCTGGTCGCTTGGTCCCTTCCAGGCCTGACTGCCTATGGTGTTAAGCTCAGCTCTAGAGTCAAGCTCTATGGTAGAGCATGTGGCTTAAAGTAGGGACAGCACAGCCCGCTGTGCCGAGGACCTGAGCTCTGGCCCCGGTCTCTTGGGCCTCTTTTGTGCCCTGTTTTACTCTAAACTCCTGCTCCAGGCCCCTCACCACCAGGTCTCTGTTCTTTCCAATTCCCCGAGGAAGCCATGGGCTCACTTCATGAGTTACCTTTTCTTCTACTGGGCAGAGCCCTGCGGGCAGCTACGTGGGGGGCCCAGGTGGCCTGCGGATGGCCCGCCCCCTGCAATTGCTTCTCTCCACGGGGCCAATTTCAGTGTGATGCCCTGTGAGTTTATATTTATAGTCCTGCGTTAATGTCAGGTTCTCTTCCCCTGCGTTCAATACACGAGTGTGAGGTCACATGGAACCACTTGTTTTCTCTGAAAACCACTCCCTTATCCTAATTCCCGTCTTCAGAGTGAGGGCTTGTTCCTGTGCAGTCAGAGTGGACCTCCTGGAGGTGGGGTCTTGGTGAAGATGTCAGAGACATTAAGGATACAGTCGGCTCTCCTATGAGATGTCCCCGCAGCCACTCGTTCCAGACGGAACTCTGGGACCAGCAGCCACCGTTCAGATGCAGGGGTGGCCATAACATCCTTTTGTGGAGAAATGCCTTTGTTCGGGCCTCCGGCATGGCAGCTGCTTTTCCAGAAGATTGAGAGCTCTCCAGTCAGGGTAGAGACGGGCAGGGTGACGTGGTGGCCAGGAAGGACTGGTCATGTACATCCATTAGCGATCACAGGAGAGGCATTCAGAAGCCCTGGAACTGCCCTCCTTCCTCCGGACCCAACAATGGCTGCGTGGAGGGGCCTTGAAGTGGCCTTTTTACCGAGCACTTAGCTCAGTCCCTACCTCTGAGCCCCGCCCGTTGGGTGCCCATCTTCCTGTTCAAAGGCATGGAGCAGCCAAGACAGTGGATCCAATCAGCCGGCCTGAGGCCCAGAGAGCCCACACCTGCCCTCACTCCCGTTGCCCCAGGAGAGTGACGCCAGGTCCAGGCAGAGCTGGTGCACAGTGACCTGCTCCCCGGCAGCTCCGAGAGCTCATTTCTCCCATAAGCACCCAAACCTGTGCACTCGTGTGTGTGTGTGTGTGTGTGTGTGACTACTCCACAAGGAAAGGGAAACCTTTTTTAAAATATGTTTTTATTGATTTCAGAGAGGAAGGGAGAAGGAGAGATAGAAACATCAATGATGAGAGAGAATCATTGATCCACTGCCTCCTGCACACACCCCACCGGGGCTGGAGCCCACAATCTGGGCATGTGCCCTGACCGGAAATTGAACTGTGACCTCCTGGTTCATAGGTCGATGCTCAACCACTGAGCCACGCTGGCTGGGCAAGGAAAGGGAAACTTTATTGAGGCCCCAGGGTCATGGTGTTCAGGCAGGAAGCCACCCAGTGGGCCCAGGAGGTGGTGGAGGGGCCCCGTTTACCCCTTTTCTTGGGGCTCAAGTTGTTGGTGGGGCCACACTTGTTGCAGCAGTTGATAGAGGGGGGAGGTGGGTTTGCAGGTGGGTGTGACATGCAGCAGATGGTCTAGTCCCAGTTGTAGCTCTGGGCAAGCTGACAGAGGGAGGGATCGATGATACCACCTGGCAGGAGGAGACACCAAGTGCAGGGTGGACTCTTTTTTCTGAATATTGCTGCCTGAGAGGTGCGGCCATCCTCCAGCCAAAAAATCAGGCACTGCTGGTCAGGCGGGATGCCTTCCTCGTCTTGGATTTTAGCTTTGACATTCTAGGTGGTGTCACTGGGCTCCACCTTGAGGGCCATGGTCTTGCCAGTCAGGTTCTTCACAAAGATCTGTATCTCTGCATCTGCTGCGGATGCCAGCGGATCACCCCTCTTTGAAGAGCTTTTCAGCAATATTTTATTTGAAGCAACATTCTCGTGGAAAATGGTCAACCAAGGATTTAATCTTTAGCCAGACTATCTTTCAAGAATAAAGATGCCTGGCCGGCGTAGCTCAGTTGGTTGGGCATCATCCCATGCACAGGGAGGTTGCCAATTCAATTCCAGATCAGGCACATGCCTGAGTTTCTGGCTCTGTCCAGTAGGGGGCGCGCTGGAGACAGCTGATCAATGTTTCTCTCATTGGTGTTTCTATCTCTCTCACTTCCTCTCTATGAAATCAATAAAAACATTTTTTTAAAGTATTTGTTGGTCATAATCACTAGGACAATAATATACACCTTTCTAAATGCCACAGAATGAGAAAGAAATAATACATCTAGTGAAAAATTTACTGGGTATGTATAACATGTATTTATGCAATGTATAAACTATAAAGTGATATGACAAGCCAAAATCAAATAAATATATTCATATATGTAAATGGACTCGAATCATCTTTAAAGAATATTTTTAGATAGGTTTAAATACTTCAATTCAGTGCTGTATAAATAAACACAAAACGGGCAGATCTGGGAGGAAAATTGATTTTTAAATTTGTGGTATATTCACAGAATGGAGTACTACCCAGAAATACAAAGGAATGAATTTCTGATACATGCAGCAGCATGGGCTGAATCTCCAAAACATTTTATTGAGTGAAAGAAGTCAAGAGATATCGTACCATATAGTTCCATTTAAATATGTTTTTATTTTTATTTTTTAGAGAGAAAGGGAGAGGGAGAGAGAGATAGAAACATCAATGAGAGAGAAGCATCAACATCAATCAGTACCTACTGCAGGCCCCTCCTGGGGATCAAGCCCACAATCCTGGCCTGTGCCCTGACTGGGAATCGAACCTACAACCTCTTGGTGCATAGGTCAATGCCCAACTGAGCCACACCAGCTGAGTCCATAAGGTTCCTATTATGTTAGATCCTTGAATGGGCAAAACTCATCTAGGGTGAGAGAAGTCGGGTGAGCGGCTGCTCCTGGGATGGTGAGGGAGGCGACTGGGAAGAAACGTGAGGAACTTTCTGGGGTTCCGGAAGTGTTCTGATCTAGATGGGGCTGGGGTGTGTGTTACACAGGTGGGTGCATTGGTCCAAAGCCAACAAAGGTGCACTTACCATGTGTACCATCCACTCTGCACCCCCATGTCAAAGGGAAGGGTGGCCACGTCTGCCCCAGAGTCTGAAGTGCAGCCCCAGCAGAGCAGGGCAGCCTCCCCCGAACCAGCCACCCCAGCAGCACCCACCTTCCGTCTGTGGGATGGGACCCAGGGCTGCTGGTGGCCTGGCCTGAGATGGGCATGGAGAGGACAATGTCCTCAAGGGGCCCGTCTTCAGCGGAAGCCAGTGGGAGAGAGAGCCGCAGGCAAAGCCATGGCCTGTGTCGGGCAGTTGCTGGCTCCATTCTGCAGGCCTCAAGGGGGAAGAGGACGGGGAGGGAGGGCGAAACAAAGGGGGTGGTCACGTCTCCATCTTCTCGCTCAGCTTTGAGCTTTGAACAAGCTTGAGGAGCGGAGAGGGCAAGTGTTTTGCTCTGCCCCGGGCTGAAGAGGTAGATTTCCCAGATGGAGCGGCGGGGAGATGAACTCGGGAGGGAGAAGCTTTCAGAGAGCGCAGGCAGGGGAGCCATTTGCCATTGTGCCGGCCTTCAGCCCACGGCTCTCCAAGTGAAGTGGATGGAGACAAAGGCCCAGAGCCCAGTGACTCACAGCCCCACGTATGTTTTAGACACTAATGATGGCCAGGCCAGGGTAATGGATGGGAAGGTCACCTGGGGATGGAGGGAGGAAAGAGGGAAGCTGGAGGTGGGGGTGCCGCTCCGAAGTTCTCAGGGGACCTGGGGTCCCTCTTTCACAACCGGCCTGAGGGACCTGCTTGACTAACTGGAATGACAGACTCAAAACCCCAAGGCTCACATGCGGTTGGCAAGGTTGCACCCTTCGTCGTCAGGGGAGGGTAACGGATGCTCACCGTCCCTCAACCCTGAGTCTGGGCAGAGCATGTGGCCGAGAGGGGTCAGTTGGGACCAAGGCCTCTTTATACAGAACAGCACCCCTGGCCCATCCCGCTCACCCCTCACCCTGCGTGGTTTCCTTCATAGCACTCATCACCACCTCCACACTGTGCCGTTTGCCCGTTCCCCCAGTGCCACCAAACTGAGCTTTGAGGGAGTAGGGCCTGCTGCTCCCCCAGTGCTTAGAGCAGCGCCTGTGCAGAGGAGAGAAGCACTTGGTACATGGGGGGAGGGGGGGATGAATGAATTCTCCCACGTGCTTTCCGAATGGGCACCCGAATAAATGAGGTAGGTTCCTAACTTAAACGCTGACTTTCCTTGCAAGGCTTGGAATCTCTCCAAGCCTGCATTCTCCGGTGTGACTCTGAAGGGTAGCAAGCCTGGGACAGCTCTGTGCGGGGAACAGTGTTCCTGCTGACCCCAGAGAGGCGCTCAGAAGGGGCGCAGCGCTCAGTAAATGCCGTGTCCTTCACACAGGAGCAAACCAGAGATGCTTTAGCCGCCTACCATCTGGGGAAGGGGGAAATGGATGGATTCCTGTCACCAGGAAGGTCCCAGGCACAAACTAAACCTCTGCATTAAAGGCTTTAGAAGAAACTGAATCTGGCTGTTACCACTCTGGACAGTGGGGCAGCCTGCCCTCTGATGGCCACCCAGTGTAGTGCCATTGCAGAAAAAACGTAGGTCACAATTTAGGGGGGGAATTCTTTCCTTATACAAGTTGCCTGACTCCATTGTAGACGACTGGGAAGACATAAAATAATAAAAAAAGTGATCACTTCACCTATATACCCTTGACACTACGTGAGCTTCCAGCCTCGTGCCTATTTTATACTCAATTTAATCACATCTCCATGTCCCAGGCACTGTGCTAAGCGTGCAGTGGCTGGGAAGGGCGAGGGCCACGGCCTTTTAAAAACAAAGCCCCCCGTGAACCCAAGCGCCCCCTCCCTCCACTCCCCTGCCCGGGTCCCCTGCACCCGCACATACACCTGGGGCCACAACCACCCAACCCCACACTTGTTTTGACTTTTCTCTCTAAATAAATTGAGGTCATGTAAACGAACACTGAAGAGAAGTTACCATTTATCTGTATGAACCAGGGCTACCACGAGAGGGGAGGAGCGGCTTTTAGTGTCGCCTCTGCCTAAGGAACACAGAGCCCCGCCCTCAGCCTCCGGGTCCTCCGTGTCTTCCTGGGCCCGAAGTCAAACTCCACAGGAGCCAGGGGCCGCGCAGAGCAGAACCCGCACCGGGGAATCTCAGTGAATGTTCACATTTCCCAAGGACTGCGGGAGACGCCTGGGGAGAGCATGGGGGTGGGTTCTAAGGGGGCCCGACCAAAGGCAGCGCCCCTTCCTCGGGGGAGACCGAGCCCCGAGATGGCCCTCGGGAAGGGAGCTGCTGATTCCTATTGCACCTTTCAGCGATGCTTCTTAGCCTCTGGGAAAACACATTTCCAATAACAGTCCATACATGGAGGTGGTTTCTCAGTTCTCACCCGGACACAGCTCAAACGTCAAGTGAGGTTTATTGCAGATGCTTTTCTCAGACCCAGGAAGCCCTGAGCGCCTCCCGTGGTCCTCACCCTGATGCCTGCTGGCAGGTGGCTTCCTCCAGAGCAACCTTCCTGTGTCCTCTTGGCCAGTCCAGGGTCAGGGTGTGTGCTCCTTGGCTGCCGAAACCTTGTGAAGGTTCACAGAAGAGAAGAGTTAGGTGTGAAATAGGGGTGAGGGGCTTGCAGAGCAGTGCAGTCCTCTGTACCCCTGCCCTGCCCTCCTGTCCTCCTCTCCCTTTGACAAGACTGAATGTGCAGTGTCGATAGGTGTATGACCACAGCCAACTATAGTTGTTGCAGGAAAGTATTATGCTTGGGGAACCCTACACAAGACTTTGTTAAATCTCTGAGGCACTCAGAACAGTGTAGCTGAACATCATGGGCATGAGCGTGGGGTTTGCCATCCGGCTCTGCCACTTTGCAGCCCCGTTTGCTCTTCCGGTCTTTGCTTTCTCGTCGATTAAGTGGCAACTTCTTACAGAGCTGCTCTGAGGAGTCGATGAAATGGCATATGTCACGTGACTGGCACCAGGCCCGCTCATAGAAGAGGCTAGGCAAATGCTAACTGTGGGTATAGTCTGGAGTGGGTACACTCCTTTAATGCAGAAACATCGTTTTAAAAAAAACCCAGCGAAGGGAATTCGCTGGGGTCCTTTCCTTCTTTGAATCTCTGTGTGCATCCAACTGCCGGCTGCAGCAGCGGGTTTCTGGATGGAGGCAAGTAATTGCACACACCCCTATGGCGAGTGGGCTCGGCCATGGCATACTCAGCCCCAGGGCGCCAGCTCAGCCAGGTTCCGTGACCCTGAGAGGGGGCAGTGAAGGATTGAGAACAGACAGACAAGAGAATGAAAGCTGGGTCTCGGCAGGGCGCCGCTTCTCTGATGGAGAGACAGTCACGACGCCTGCAAGCCGTGTCTTTATTTTATAGCAGATTCCACCAGGCAAAGTAAGGGCATGGTCAAGATGTTTACACTGTTCCAAGCTACTCAACTGCATGCACCTGAACTCTGTCAAGCCCACATCACTCAGGCACGTGGGGCCACGTGTTCGGACGTAGGTTCAAGCTCACAACTACAGCTGTTGGCTATAATTGTGCTGGGACTTGCACGTGGCCATGAGGACTGTGTCCTCTCATTAGTGCGAGGCTTGAACCTGTCCAAACACTGTAGCCGCTCTCCACACACCCTCAAACACATTTTAAAAAATTATTTTTAACAACAAAACTTCTGGAAAGCTGCTGAACTCAAAGCGAGCCGGCGGTTCCACTCTTGTTTGAACAGGAGACTATTCTTTTTGAATTATAACGATGTGCGTACGTTCCTAGGAAAAAAACAGACGGTAATTGACGATGTGCTGGCCAAGATGCTGGGGAAACACACGGCCCAGAGGCCTCAGTAAACGTCACGCTTTTTCTCTTTAAACCTCAGTGTCTGTCCCCAGCTCCCCCGGCAGCGCAGCAGCCACCGCCTGGGGGGGCGGGGGGGGGAGACGAGTGACACGCGCCCGGGAACGACGGGGGCAGCTGCGCACGGGAAGGCAGGGAGCGCGCGCGGTCTTCGTGGCCGAAGTGGCGACTGGGACCGGGGCCTCTCCAACCTCGCGCTTCCCCAGGGAACCCGGCGGGCTTCGCAGGCCCACCCTTTCGGGGAAAGGGCGGCCCGCAACGGAGCAAGCCCCAGGA
>NW_005871142.1:58304-101037 GCF_000147115.1 Myotis lucifugus | reverse complement strand
CCAGCACCGCGGCCCCCGAGCGTCAGCGCCACCTCCTCCTCCCGGAGGGGCGAGCGGGCCTCGGGCGGACCCCCGACGGCTGCTCGGGGCGCAGCTGGGAACGGGAAGCCACGGGTCATGTGACTTTTCTCTCCGCGAGATCGGCGAGGCCGCCGCCTGCAGCGCCACCTGCTGGGGCCTCTGCGCAGTGCCGCGTGCCCGTGGGCCCCGGCTCCTTGCTCACCCGCCCTCCGCTCATTCATGGTTCATTCATTCTTTCCACCATGGGTTACTGACAGTCTGCTCTGTGCAGAAAGACTTCAGGACTGGGGGTTCGGCATAGAAATCTCTGGGCGGCATTTGTGGTCATCGCGAAAGATGGAAGCCACAAGTGTTTATCAGCGGGGAGGTGATGAAATCAACTATGTCTGTCGCCAAAAGGGAATACTATGCGCAGTAGAAAAGATGAAGTTCTCCATAAACTGATATGGAAGGGTGTCCGAGAAATGTTTTCAAGGAAGAAATGCAAGGTGCAGCCTGTGTGTGTGTGTAATGATATTTTTGGTGTAATTGGGAAAATAAAACTATGTGTGTACATATATGCAAATATGTGTTATATTTGCATAAAGAAATACTAGAAGACTAATAAAAATGATTCCTTATGGGGGTAGGAAAAACTGGGTAGCTGGAGGCAGGAATGGGAATGACACTTCTCTAGATACATTTTTAAAATGATATAAAAAGGTACCTTTATTGTTGAAAATATTACAGATAACTCCTCTCCCCACAATTACCCTCTCCACCCATGTACACCACAGAAATTGGCAAACACTACAAATCAGCACCCCTTTTCCCCCAGAGAGCCATTTGTTAAACATTTACCAGCACACCACTGATAATGCCTAATTCAGAGCATTAGAATGAGGATTAAAGAATATTAGATTAAGTGAGGTAATGAAAGGCAGGGTGATATGCACAGCATACAGCCTATAGAGTTAGAATGACTGATCCTGATACCAGCCCCTCTGCCTATCAGCTGTGTGACCTGTGCAAACTGCTTACCCTCTCTGTGCTCCATGTACTGTAAAGGGAAATAAAACTTATCTTCTGGGAGAATTGTCATGAGGAGTAAATGGATGAGTCCACACAAAGCTCTTGTAATAGCGCCTCAGGCAGCATTACCATTCAGTAAATGCTCATTATTATTTCAGGAACATCCTGACGCTGGTTCACAGTCAGGGGCTCCATTTCTCCTGTGAACTTGGGATAAGGAGACCACCCTTATTTAATGTTTTCACTGAGGAGGCATTTTCTCCTGGAGTCAGTCCAATCATGTGCAAAGGCCTGGGGGTGCACACTTCCCCTTGAACATTGTCTAGGATTAAGTCAAACACATGGAACTAAGGGATCATGTGCTCAGACACAGGGGCCCATTTGCAGGTCATGTGTAAAGGCCAGGAACCCCAGAGTCCTTGCAATGTGGGTGGGGAGGACCTGGGCAACAGATGAGACCGACCCACATGTTTGCTATATACTAGTAGCTGTAGTGTCAGAAAGATTAAAAAATTCTATGACATCAGAGCTGTGCATCCTACAAGACTACTCTAGTTTTAACTATCAGAAAACTGAGGCCCAGAGAAGGAAAGATCACAGTTAGGAACCTGATTTTAAATTGTAATTTCCTTAAGGACATGGGGCCATTTCTACTTAAATCAATAAAGTCATTTTGACTAAATGAGTTGGTAAGTATGGGGACCCTGAAATTTCATCTCCGAGGCATCCTATTACACAAATACAAAGCTAAGGAAATGGATAACAGTTTTGGACAAAGAAGAAAATGGGTGCGACACATTCCATATGCTTTCACTGCCCTGATGACCGGCCTCATAGCGTCTTAAAATGCCAGCACCTGGGCCTTATCCACAGGACACGTCTGC
Source organism: Myotis lucifugus (assembly GCF_000147115.1). Taxonomy (NCBI): domain Eukaryota; kingdom Metazoa; phylum Chordata; class Mammalia; order Chiroptera; family Vespertilionidae; genus Myotis; species Myotis lucifugus. Next base: position 99,121 of record NW_005871142.1, on the reverse strand, counting down.
ATTTTGGCCAAGTCAGTTACAGAGCCAGAATTTTTCATTAGGTCACTGGTTTGCTCATCGTCACGTAGAATGTCCGAGCTCCGGCTGCTGGGGTGTCCCTAACTCAGGGATCCCAGCCCAACAGAGCCAGCCCCAGCCCCACAGCTCAGCCCCAGCATGGACCACAAAGGTGGGGGTTCTCTACAGAATATACATGAAGAAATAGTCACGGTGTCACTGTCTGATGCAAACGACAGTCTAAAATGTGTTCATCCCAGATTCTGCAGTCTTTGTAGCAGAAGCAATGCCCACTGCCAATCTGGGTTCGGCGGCGGTGGGGGCGGGGGGCGCGTGAAGACGGGGCCTAGACCTCGGGGCAGCAGGAGGCTGCCCATTTGGACGGACTTTGCAAATCCAGGCAGGGCTTTATTCCTCGGTCACAACCTTCCTCATGGGCTCCACTCATTGAAACCATTTCTCATTCATCCATTAGAATGAAGGTCAAAGTGCAGGCTCCTGGGAAAGTGAGTGACCTTTCTGGAAGCCGGTTTCCATCAGGCAGGCAGAGGGCATCTGCAAAGGGCGTCAGAGATACAGTGAAAGCCCCAGCCACCATCGCGCATCCTGAGGGCCCGAGTGGTTCCTTGTACCATCACCCAGAGTGAAACATGGACCCTTAAATACTGTCCTGGCCATTGTGCCTTCAGCTTCGTGCTTCAGTGCACCATTCATTATGGCTCTTCTGTTTAGTGACTCGAGCATGTCCACCTTCTTGTTCCTCCACAGCAGCATCTATTCAATGTCTCCTGACAGTTTCAAATGGCAACTTGACCTACAAGACCTCATGCCGGGGCCGCGTCTACCGAGTGTCCAGGGACAGGTGAGAGTATGTAGCCCCCGCCGGCGTGCAGCATGACTAGGAGGAGGTGCCCTGGTACCTGATGCCAAGGTCCCCTGTATCTCTGAAATGCTCTGTCCCTAGGGGCCTAAGGTGAGTGTATATTTTAATTTACTTTATAACTACTCTCCTCTAGATTGGCTCTTTCTCAACCACAGTTGGAAGTCTTTAACCTTAAATAGGGGGATACAGGTGAAGGGTCTGGAGCTAATTCCTGGGGAGTCGTTCACAGGAGAAGCAGGTGTGCCTGTGGTCTCTGTTCCATTTAATATGAAGACTTAGGAACTACTGGCTTAAGACACAACCAAGGGTGACTAAGCTGTACCTGACTGGGGGTGTCTGGCCCGCTGGCAGGTAGAGATAAGAGAGAGGGTCCCTCATGGGGGGAGGACACGGGCGGGGGGTGAGGGAGGTTCACGGAGGGGAGAGCCTCTCCGGGTGGACAGTGTGGCTGGGACGAGTTCAGGATGAGAAAGCAGGCTGTGTGCACACTGTCCTGTCCAGCGGCCCAGCATCCTATGCGTGGTTCTCCCAGGGGACTCTTTTTCACTGAGCACGTTGACAAGTCCATTTCCCCACCACGCTGTCACTGAAGACGGGCTCTGGGAGAGACAGGGCTGTGTGGGCCAGACTCTGCCCCAGGTGCTGATGACACAGCTGCAGGGTTTCTGAAATCTTCACCAAGAGAAAACAAGCATCATGTGGCTGCTTTCAGATGGCGTGACCCTGGCTCCTGGCCCAGCCCCTGAGGCCAGGAGAGGAAGGAGTTGGCCAATACAATCAGTATTAGGCCTGCTGTTTACCCAGAACATCCGGGGGGAAGTCACCAACAAGCCACTCCGTTCCTGCTGCAGAATGCCCGTTTCCATGGACACCTGGCCTCAGAGTCCTCTCACCTGTCTCTGGACGGCTGCACACTCACTTGTGTGTCTATGTGTGCGTGCGCACACTGGTGCCGTATAGACGAAGCTTGCAGTGACAGGGGGGTCCAAGGTCACTCTACAAGGCTGTGTCCTTCGAGTCGCATTTAGCCAGGACCCGTTTCTCAGCCTCCTGCAGCCTGGCAGGGACGCAGGCAGCCACATGGTGGCCACAGCTGCTGGAGGAAGGAGCTGCGGCCTCCTGGTGGGAACTGGCTACCTGCTCCCTGTCTCAGGGATGCTTGGCGATCTCCCCTGGCTGTTGATCCAGCCTGGAAGGGACCTGAATGACTTAGGACAGTGATGGCGAACCTATGACACGCGTGTCAGAGGTGACACGCGAACTCATTTTTTTGGTTGATTTTTCTTTGTTAAATGGCATTTAAATATATAAAATAAATATCAAATATATAAGTCTTTGTTTTACTATGGTTGCAAATATCAAAACATTTCTATATGTGACACGGCACCAGAGTTAAGTTAGGGTTTTTCAAAATGCTGACACGCCGAGCTCAAAAGGTTCGCCATCACTGATTAGGAGCTAACCACCTAATTCAGCGGGTCTCAACCTGTGGGTCGCGACCCCTTTGGCGGTCGAACAACCCTTTCACAGGGGTCACCTAAGACCATCCTGCATATCAGATATTTACATTACGATTCATAACAGTAGCAACATTACAGTTATGAAGTAGCAACGAAAATAATTTTATGGTTGGGTCACAACATGAGGAACTGTATTTAAAGGGCCAGAAGGTTGAGAACCACTGACCTAATTCATTCTGCATATACTGTTTCTGGCTGGCACAGCCACCAACTGGTCCCAGGTGTGACCTGGTTAGAAGTGGAGGTTGGAAACCCCAAGGCCACTCACATACAGGAGCAGTTTTTGTTGTTCAGACTAATTTGACTGTCTGTTCAGCTTCAAACGCAGTTACATGTGTTGAAATCTGTGCACGTTGGCTTCAGCATTACTAGCTGGCTAGATCTTCAGGTTACTTTGTCTTTTCTCTTAAATTAAGTCCATCATATAATAATGTAGACACTTGGTGAAAATTCCAATAACTGACTCAGTGATACCCATTAAACATGAACTGTTCTTGTGCTTGGGTTATTTTTTTAATTAGGAGATTGGAAACGGGGCTAATTTACTCCAAGTTATCTATACATATAAAAGGCTAATATGCGAAGTATCCCCTTGGGAGTTCGACCAGGAGACCAATCACTCACCATGATGAGTGCTGACCACCAGGGGGTAGCACAGAATGAAGGAAGGCCCCAGCTGGCAGGCCCCGATTGGCTCTGATCGCCAGCCCGGCCTCGGGACCCTACCCATGCGAGAATTTCATGCACCAGGCCTCTAGTTTTATCAATAAGGAAACAACAACTAACTTTGTTTTAAATGATAAAAGGGCCTTTGATATCAAGTATTGGATACACAGCCAAGTTCCACTGGCTCAAGCAGGAAGAATGATACCGGCTTATGTAACAGGACAGACTCGTGAGCATGCTGCACGCACAGCTGGTTCAGGGGTCCCAACAGCAGCAACAGCTTCTCTCCATTCTCCAGTCCTTGGCAGTCTTTGTGGTTTGGACTTTTTCCTCCTCTGCTACAACCATAGTCAATAGATACGGCAGAAAAAGACAGTTGCTCAAAGGCCAAATTTCCTATGACTCGTGATCATCAAGTAAGAGAGAGCTGCCCCTCACTCTGAAGGTTGGAAAGAGTTGAGGACCATCTGGCCCACTGGGGTCATGGGAACACTGGCTCAGGGCCCTCGGGGGTGGGAGGAGGGCCACCTGGCCCCTGGCTTCCACCATGGCCCACCTTGGGGAGCTTCCCACCCTGGCTGCCTGGGTGGGGTGCGGTGGGGCACACTCAAACCTCTGCTTCCTTCCAGGCCCCAGGGCCACAGGCCAGCAAAGTGGGTTTCAGGCGCTCTGGGGTCTAGGAAAGTGGCCCAGAAGCTGCCAGGAGTAGATGGATTGGAGTGATGGCTGAGGCCAGGGAGGATGGCGCTGATGGGTGAGGTTCCATCAAGCAAGGCCTCAAATGCCACAGTCAGAGGGCTGATTCCACTGGCTAGGTCTCCTGCAGCTCTTCTTCTTTTTTTACTATATCTTTTTACTGATTTCAGAGAGGAAGGGAGAGGGGGAGAGAGAAGAAACATCAATGATGAGAGAGAATCACTGATCGCCTGCCTCCTGCAGGCCCGAAACCTGGACATGTGCCCTGACTGGGAATCGAACCGTGACCTCCTGGCTCATAGGTTGATGCTCAATCACTGAGCCATCTAAGGAAGGGGCTTGACAACCAAGCAAGGCTAAAGGAGGGCTGCCCCCACCATCAGCCACCTTTGAGCCTTCTTGCCATGGCCCTGAGCCCCTCAGGGAGGGCTTCCTGACAGAGGCAGGTTTTTCACTGGATCTGGAAGCAGCTATGGAATGTCACCAGCAGACCTGTCAGTCTGTCTGGTATCGGCCGTTCTCTACATGCCCCCGGTTCCCCAGCCCGTCACAGTGCCGGACACCTGCCAGCGCCCAGGCCTGTTGTTACAGAGGACAGGATGGCTGTGCCAGCCAGCTGCAGCCTCAAATCACGACTCCCCTCTGTGCAGCCATGGGCAACTGGCTTCCCCACTCTGTCCTTTGCTCCTCCATTAACGGGCTGTCATAGACCTTGCAAGTAAGATCACAGCACAGGGGACACAATGTCGTTAAGAGTTCTCATTAGAGCTCTTGAAATAATCACCGATCGGCTACTAGAAACCAGCCACTGTGATGTCCAATCCAGTGACGAGAGCGAGAGCTGCCAGGAAACAGAAGAAGATCAAATTATCTCAGGAGGCAACACATGCTGCGATGGTGGAGACAAGAGGAGGCACCCAAGTGATCCAGCCACACAAAGAGATTATATCAGAATCCGAATCAATGGGAATGGAGATAGCAACTACTCAAGAATCGGTGACACTGGATCCTGAAGTAATGGAGCAAACGGTTAGCCAGGTGCAGGCCATGCTCTCAGTTGCCCAGACTCAATCAGCAGAATCAGGCCGCAGCATTAGAACCGCGCTTCTCCAGCTGATCCACGTGTTGAAGAAACCTTCGGAATCATCTGCTCCCCAACTCCAGGTCATCAAAGAAATGACTGACCATGTCTTGAGGGACCTAAAGGATATTCGGGAAGAGATAGTTGACATTAAGAGGCAGATAAGTCGACTCAGCCTATCGTCGGACGTCGCAACATGTGCACCACAAGGCCATGTTGACCTAACGCCCTGTTTAGATCCACAGCTGGTTGCACCTGCTCCACAGCCCTCCACAGGTCAAACCACACCACCCTCTCAGCCAAGTGAGATCGAGTCCTCCCTTGATGAGCTCTTCCGCTCATTCTCGTAACCAACGATTAAGAAAAAACGTGAAAATGTCATCTAACATTTTTCCCGAAATGAACCCAGCAGAAACAGTGATTCCTGGATACTTTTCCTTTGTTCTTCAAATTACTCTGAGATATTCCCGGCATCATATTCAAGTTGCTTTAGCAAGTGTAGATAATGCTATTCGGATGACACCCCTACAGGCTTCCTTAACATAGGGCCCTTTAAGAACTTGCAAAGGGAACCAAAAAAACCCATATTGGGGAGACAAAGAGGGTAAGATAGTATAAATACAGGAAACTTCCTGTGTCATTTCACCCAGAATTTGAGATACATTTTCCTCTGGTCCCGCGTGTAATAAATGTAACTCCATCTCTCTAAGTGTTGCTGGGTTCTTCTCCGGTTTTTCAGTAAAAATCTCATCTATTAAAAGCCCTCATAGTACACACAGGAGGATAGAATTAATTGTTGTTTCAAGGACACACCTATTGAAGTAATTGTTGACTTATGCCATGTTACACGTGTTGTTGTACCTACATCTGGAGACCCGACTGTTCTTGAAAAAATTGAGTTAGCAGATCTTTGTGGGGCTGTATCAGCAAATTTACTGTCACAATTATCATTAGCAACTCCTAAGTCCGCAAAATACTGTTATGATCATTCGGAAACAATTCCAGGTGCAATTTACTATAAAGCAGTAGATGATAGTGGAGGGTTTCACACAATGTGCCTGGTAGAGAATCAGGCCCCCACTGATCTCAGGGAAGTTTGCTGTAAACCTTATCAGCCTTCGTGCCTGTTTGTCCAGTTTCAGAATCATTGTTTTAGTCGTGATGAGTGCGCATAACTGTTTAGAGGCCATTGAAGAATTTCCACTTTACTCCAGAAGGTCAAGAAGAGGAGAAACTGAAGGGTCAAGGGAAGTAGGAGGTGAAACAGGATTGAGTGATTCAGTTTATCACCTTCACCAATACCTTGAGCTTGTCCGTAGGGCACTAAGTATTACTTGTAAGCCCCAATGGTCTTATTATTTACAGGAAACTAATGGTGGGCTGACATTATCGCTATATAAACCTGGTTTGTGAATCCAGGTTGAGTCAGTTATCTCCTCAATCATTCTTATATACGATAAGCATGTGGATTTATCTTGTTTGGCTCGCATTCTATAGTGTGTCCCAAAATTCACGCAAGATTTGCAATTCAATTCAATTGCCCTTCCCTGTGATTTAAGGAAAAAAAAAAATCACAGCACAGGGCCTGGCAGGCAGTAGGAGCTCAGACAACATTGTCAGGCTCACCAGTTCTCTCACGCTCTGCCCCGTCCCAAAGCCTTGCTTCCCTGAGCAGTCCCTACCCATCCAACCTGTGGGCGTCCTTAGAAACGTTCTGGGTCACACCTAAACAAGAGAACCTAATGGTGGGCCTCAACCTCTAGCAGGTGTGCAAGGCGGGCTCTTGAGAGAGAGCTAAACAGATGACAGCCCCATCCTTGGGCCATCTTTCTGGTCTGTTTCCCAGTCATTTAAGAGCTGCATTCATATCGGCAAACTGCTCCTGAGAAAAGCAGCACTACAGTACGCCTGCCTCCCGGGATCCGGACCTCTCAAACCTGCTGCCAGTGCCTGCCAATTAAGGGTGGGGGTTTTTTTCTTCCAGTTTTTTTTTAATATTAAATTTTAAAAATATATTTTTATTGATTTCAGATTGGAAGGGAGAGAGATAGAAACATCAATGATGAGAGAGAATCATTGATTGGCTGCCTCCTGCATGCCCCCCTACTGGGGATCGAGCCAGCAACCCGGGCATGTGCCCTTGACCGGAATCAAACCCGGGACCCTTCAATCCGCAGGCCAACACTCTATCCACTGAGCCAAACCAGATAGGCCGGTGGTTCTCAACCTTCCTAATGCCGCGACCCTTTAACACAGTTCATGTTGTGGTGACCCCCAACCATAAAATTATTTTCATTGCTACTTCATAACTGCAATTTTGCTACTGTTATGAATTGTAATGTAAATATCTGATATGCAGGATGTATTTTCATTGTTACAAATTGAACATATTAAAGCATAGTGATTAATCACAAAAACAATATATAATTATGTGTTTTCCGATGGTCTTAGGCGACCCCTGTGAAAGGGTCGTTCGACCTCCAAAGGGGTCTCGACCCACAGGTTGAGAACCACTGAGCTAGGCCTTTTCTTCCAGTTTTGTCCAACTTTTAAAGCTCTCCTTTTTAAGCTGTCTACACAATGCTAAAGCGTGTGTTGGGTGTTGGTGTATAGACTGTGCCACGCCAGCACGACCAAGGGTGATCCCGAGTGGGGAGGTGAAAGGATTAAGGAAAGACAGACAAGAGAATGAAAGCTGGGTCTCGGTGGGACGCTGCTCCCTGATGAGGAGACAACAACAGCGCCCACAAGCCGTGTCTTTATTTTATAGCAGATGCCACAAGGCAAAGTAGGGTCACGTTGTTTACAGCATTCTCATGAGCGCCAACCCTACTCAACTACATGCACCTGAACTCCATCACAAGGCACTTGGGGCTACGTGTTTGGACCATAGGTTCAAGCTTACAACCACAGCCGTTGGCTATGATTGTGCTGGGAGGGCCCTGCCCTCCAACTGGGACTTGCACGTGGCAATGAGAGGACCCTGTCCTTTCATTAGTCCGAGGCTTAAACCTGGACAAAACACCGTACCCGCGCCCCACAATAGAGTATGTACTTTTGTCTTTCTACAATAAGCTTGCCTGCTGTTGTTAGAAACACGTATTCCTGCTGTATTTTTAAAGTAAGATTTTTGCCAGCCTCTATTGTCCATTGTTCTATACTAACTGCTTCCCTGGTTCTGGGTTCCTGCCTTTGGTGCCATCAGTTGAATGAGTTCTCTCCTGGCTTCTTACTCCCCTAGATGTTCCTGAAGTTCTCATGTCTGCTCTCTACCCAGGAGTCTGGGGATCCAAGAGGCGTTTGTAGCTCCTCCATGGAAAGGCAGGTGGTTGGAGATGAGGGATTCAAACCTGGAGCACAGCAGAGGAGGTGATGTCTTAAATTTCTGTGAGCTGTTGTCTGGGTTTCTATGTATGTGTCTGGCTGGTTGAGTGTCATTGTATGCATGTGTATATGCACCTGACTCTGTGTGTGTGTCTGCCATTGTCCATAGGTGTGGATGTGCTGAGTGGGGGTTTTTGTCTTTCTGTGAGTGGAAGAAGGGGGCCACCTACTCATAACATCTTAGCTGAAGTCCTGAGGAAGATGCAGAGGGGATCACCAGGGCCGGTGGAGGGAGCAGGAAGTGATCAAGGACTGAGCCCTGGGAGTGCGGAGTTTAAAGATCAGGCAGGGAAAGGACGATGATTCACGTCAGGAAGGCAGAGCGAGAAGTGAACAGGTACGTACGGAGGAACGTGTGGCATCATGGGAGGAATGAACTTCCAGAAGGCTGTGGTCAGAGGTACCTGGGAGAGCTGAGGCTGAGACGTGCCTCATGGATTTAGCCCAGAGGAGCTAGAAGGCTACAGGGGATGGGGCTAGGCCTGCAGGTGGAAACAGGGCCGTGGGGGCTGAGCAGGTGGAGTGGGTCAAGGCAGAAGTGCGGCCAATTCTCCGAGGAGGGAGGGAGGAGAGCCAAGAAGCTGCCAAACACAGACAGGGCCTCTCAGACAGGAGGGGAGATGTAAGTCAGGAGGCCGCTGACCTGAGCGCACAGACACCCCACGGAACACATGGAGACGAAGACAGGACACGCGGGACCCAGGCAGACACCAGAACCCCTCACCGATATCAGAAGCAGTTCTCCTCGGTCCCCGTGATTCCTGTAGACCCCACCCACAGGTACTAATGGGCATTCAGACATACACACACACAGAGGTCGGCACCTAGATAATATTCTTCAGCCCTTAAAGCGAAGGAGATCGTGTCATCTGCAGCAACATGGATGGCCTCTGAGGCATTATGCTAAATAAAGCCAGACAAAGGGAAATTCTATATGAACCCACTTATATGTGAAATCTAGAATAAATTTAGAAAGACTCGTAGAAAGCGATGAGATGTGTGTGTGGTTGCTGGAATGGCGGTGGTGGTGGTGGTGAAAAGATAGATGCAAACCCCCAGTTCCAGGATGACTAAGCTCTCGGCGCGGCTATGGTTAAGTGAGCACAGCTGTGAGGTATATTTGAAAGTTGCTAAGGGGGCGGGCCGCAGCGGGGACAGAGTGCGCGGGGTTCAGCGCCCCAGATTGGCCCGCAAACAAAAGTTGCAGGTCCCCGCCGCGGCCCCCTCCCCCTCCTCCTGCTCCGGGGGCTCGGGGTTCGGGCCGCAGGAACAGGGGAGACCAGAGGACCACTGGCTCCAGGAAGCTTCCCTCCAGAGCAAACCGCCCAAGATGCACCCCATCTTCAGCTTCTGCCTCCTCCGGCGGCCAGAGACACGCAGCCCAGCGCTGCCGCCGCCCTCCCTCCCCTCCTCCTGCAGCGATGGCTGCAGCCCTCTCTCTGCAGCCGGCCCTTTCCAGCTCCAGACCCGGGCCTCCCCTCGCTGGCCCTCACCCTGCGCTCTGTTCTCCGCCCCCTCCCGTTGGCCCCTCCGCCCGCTCGGACCGCGCTCCCCCGGCTCCGCTGCCTCCAACGAGCTCGATGGGCCCGTGCACCTCGCTCTCCTCAGCTTCCTTCCCGGCTCCCTGCCCCTTCCAGGTCCGCAGCCCCCTCCCGCTCCCCGCACCGTCCACACCAACCTCCTGGGCTTGGCAACCCCGTGACCTTGTAACTAACACTCTCCCGAGGGCTGGTTCTCGGCCTTAGCCCCACAGCTCAGCTCATGGAGTTTTCCAACGCCCTAACTTCTGTATTAATGACGGGCCATGACTCTGTCTTTCACCCCGAGCCCTGCGGACTTCCCCGGCCGGCCCGCCGCCCTCCCTCTCCTGCACCCACAGCCCAGCCCCCCTCTGGTTTCACAGGAAGCGAACTAGAAGTCAGGGCTTCCACGGAAGCAGCAGCGGCTGCACATGGCTGACTTAGATCCCTTGAGAAATTTTTCAAGTCTCCCCCAAGAATATGTTTTTTTTTTTTTTGGTGGTTTTTTAAAAAATTGACTTTAGAGAGAGAGGAAGAGAGAAAGAGAGGGAGAGAGTGTTGGGGGCAGTCCCTCAGCCAGGACTTGACCCCTCTGGTTGCAGGAAATTGGAAGAATATAAGGGTGACAGCAGGCAGAGGGGACATGCTTCATTGCGAATAAGCAGCCCCCAAACTGGCTGATCAGTGGCAGCTTATATACGCGCTCAAACCAACCCGGCCTCGTGCTGCAGTCACATAAGCAGGTTACATAAGGGTGCGCTTGCGCAGAACGGTATCGCTGCTGCTGAGTCACTGCCCTCCGCACGTGTAGGGCAAAGGGCCTTTAACAGTACAGCTGTGTCTAGTAGGCCTTGAACCTTTGGGTAGTCTGGTCAGAGAAAGAGAGAAACACAGATTTGGGAGAAACATGGATCAATTGCCTCCCGTAGGTGCCCAACCCCTGGGTCAAACCCTGACCTACTATGTGCCCTGAGCAGGAATCAAACCTGCAACCTTTTGGCGTCTGGGAGGAAGCTCTAACCAACTGAACCACCCGGACAGGGCCCCGAGCGTGTTTTTTGGTCGTTGATTGCTCTTGCTTTTTCACAGGGCTCCTTCTGGGGATGGATTTGTAACCCAAAGGCCCAGGTGAGATGCATAAATCTCACTGCACTGGAGGAGCTCACGTGGAAAGCCATGTTCCAGGTTCTCAGGAGCGAGTCACAAGGAAGCCAATTCCGTGCTGGTAAGCAACATCACCCTTGTGTGTGGGCTGGTAAGTTTCTCGTCTAAGGACCTGATTTTTGCCACTTGATGGAGGTTCCTTGATTTCTGTTCTTCAAACACCTTTTCTGCCTGAGACATCAATTGTACAGGAAAGGATACTGACACATGTTTAGCCAAATACCGCACCCTGAAGAAATAATTTGTGTGCCCATATCTCTCAATTGGGATGTCAATCACTTTCCTGTATCGCCAGGTGTAGGTCGTTACGTTGTTAGTGTAACATAACCTATCCTAAACTGCCTAATTGAAGTTGAACAGCATGTTTAATATCCTAAGTTTTAGCATGGTGAAAGTTGATCCTTTTTCCTAATATTATTTTATATTTGCAAGTCCTTTAAAACAAGTGCATCCTGGTTTTTAACTTTTTGGAATGAAATAGAGAATTTAAATCATCAAGACAAATCATAGAGCAAATGAACTTCACCTGCTTCATTATTTGGGTTACACTACCTTCTTTACTGGGGAATTCTGTAAATGACGTAATACAGTAATTAATAAATAAGAATACAAGAATACACTCTGTGGCTCTCGTACTCACAACTGTAAACCTCCTTGGCCCCACACTGTACCTTTTAAAGCTGGTGTAAATAAAGCAACTTGAAATGCATACAAGAATCGGCAGAAAGATCAATAGAGAGACCAAAAATAGACCCAACTCTACGTGGAAATTTAGAATATGTGGGGGAAATGGATTATCCAGTAAATAGCATCAGGAAAATGGCTGGCCATTAAAAAAAAAAAACAATTAAATGTGGATCCATACCTTTCTCCTTCACATCAAAATAAACTGCAGGCAGATCAAAGATTTAAATGTAAAAACTGAACCATGGAAGCATGAGAAGAAAGCATGAATATATTCCTTTTGTAACTGCAGAGTAGAAAAGCATGATACTGATTCCATAAACCATGAAGGAAAGGTTAATCTGATTCTAAAAAGTGCAAAACTCCTTCACAGCAGAAATAAAGCCTGCTGGTTAGCAGAGCTGCAGCCAGGTGCCCATGCCCGTGGCCTCAGAACCCCCACAGCCACTGAAGCCCACTTGTCTCACACGTCCCACGTGCCGCCCCCAGGCCTCCTCCACGCTCAGGGTGGCTGTGGTCTGCGTGAGTAACAACAGGAACGGGGAAGCCCACGGCATCCTCAGGGGAAAGTTCAATGTCAGGTCTTTCGGAACTGGGCTCCCAGGCCCGGCACCCAGTTGTCTCGTGGTTACGATTTCTCAACGACATATGCACAGATGCAAAGCAACATTCTCAGGAAAGACAGAAAATGGTACGTCAGGAATGGACGCTCACACAGACTGGGAAGGAATGAGAGAATCAAGCCCTGGCCAGAGGGATTTCAAGAGTGCAGTAATCGCTCTAGCCAGTTTGGCTCAGTGGATAGAGCGTCGACCTGCGGACTAAAGGGTCCCAGGTTCAATTCCAGTCAAGGGCACATGCTTGGGTTGCGGGCTCAATCCCCAGTGGGGAGCGTGCAGGAGACAGCCAATCAATGATTCTCTCTCATCATTGATGTTTCTATCTCTCCCTCTCCCTTTCTCTCTGAAATTAATAAAAATATTTTTTTAAAAAAGAAAAAAGTGCAGTGATCCTTCTGATGTCTCCTTTCCCTGTGAGGAGAGGGTCTGTGACTGGCGGATGCCAGTACTGGCTCAGAGCCTCCGATGGGAGACTCCCCATGGGGTGAATGCAGGGAGAGAGACAGAGAATGAGGGAGCCCCGGGGCTTGAGCCAGCTCTGTCCACCTAGCCCAACTCCACCCTCTCACAGGGATGGCCTCAGCGCCAGATGGGAGCCTGCTGGGCACCTGCTGAGCGAGTATTTGAATGGGATGGGTGCCAGCCACCCCAGATCTGGAAGGGCATGCAGACGGGGCCCCCTCCTGGCAGGTGCACTACCTGCCTCCTCCACCATTCACGCCCCATGCCTGACCCCACCCCTGATCAACGGGAAGCACAACTTGCTCCTGCCTTGGGTGCACAAGGTCCAGGGGGAAGGCTGCTCCGACTCCCCCTCCGTCTCTGAGCCCTGGACCCCCACCCTCCTGGCCCTGCCCGTGCACCTGCAGCTACAGGAGGTGGTCCTTCTCCACCCAGCCCTCCCGCAGAGCCTTCCTCTAACCTTCAGCACCTGCAAGCCTCAAATCCACGGAGCAGGGAGCCACGAATTGGTCCTAGAACAACCAGGAAAGAGGGGATGGCTCCTCAGAGGAGGCAACGTCTGAGTTGGGTCTTGAAGCACGAAGAGGAATGAGCTTCATTTCCACGAATGGAGAAACCAAGATGACAGTGGCTTGCCCAGATCCCACAGAGGCCGACCTGGGCCCCTCCCTCAGAGCTCAGAGCTCCTTGCTCACAGGGTATCAGCCTGGGAGACATTTTCAAAAGATTTGTCAGTCGTTGGGGAAAAATCCAGTGTGCAGAGGCCTTGACTCCCTCTGCTGGTGCCAGTTGGTTCCTTTCTAATAATACCTGGGACCAGGACAGAGATGCAGGCTGGCTGCTGAGGTGACTCCTGTCTCGCCTGGGGAGGCTGGGCTGCTAAGGGGAGGGTGGGAACCTGGGTTCTGCTCAGGAGGCTCCTTGGTCGGCCTGGGGGACACTGGGGGACACTCATTCTCCTGCCCCGCTCCCATTTGACACGAACTGCCTTGCTTTCCCTGTTAGGCATTAGGGTTCTGCGTGAACAGGGCTGCCAGATCTAAGGGATCCAGGACAGAATATTTGGGACGTACTCAGACCACATAGGCTGCACTCAATAAGATACACTTGTGCTAAAAGGTTACCTGTTGCTTCTCTAAAATTCAAGTTTAAGTAGGCATCTGGTATTTTATCTGGCAATCTTAACTGCAAAAAAAAATTTAAAAATAAAATAAAAACAAAGCTAAACAAAAATAATAAAGTAAAACGTAAGACGATTTTAAATAATATTCAATAAACTATTAAAAATTAAAATGAAATACTAAAAATAAAATGAAAGATAACACCACCCGAGGGGACGCCTGCGCCAGCCCAGGCCCCATCGCAGTCCGCAGGATGGCGGGGCCTCCCCTTCTCCGCGGCCTCGGGGCTCGGCAGCCACTCGCCCGGGAGAGTGACCCAGCGGCAGCCGCCCCGGACTGGACCGCCCTGCTGTGCCTCCAGGTGGCGATCGCCCCGGAGAAACGGGAGCCTGTCACCCGGCGCCCCCACCCCCAGGCGCCCCAGGACTGCAGCCTTTCAATCGCATTGGAATGGAGGCCAGTGTCTTCTAGAAACGGCTTCCTGCCGCTCTGAAGGGAGCACCGGAAGAGAGAGAGCGAAGGCTGTTTTCAGGAAAGTCTCCCCCCACCCGCTCCGCCTCTGCTGCTCGGTGGTGCTGGGGAGAAGGGCTTGGGCATCACCGTGTCGCCAGGTCCCAGGAGGCCCGCGAGGCCCGGAGGGAGGGGGCACAGGAGGCAGCGTCCTGCCATTCAAGTCCCAGGTGACTGTGTGGGTGGAACCGGAGGGAGGTTCCTGGTGTGTTGCTACAAATCTGGACGCCCTGAGGCACGAAGAGCATTTTTGCTGGCGTGGAGAAAAGCCTGTCTGTGCGTTAGAAAAGAGGGTAAGAAAGGCATCATTCCAAAACCCGGCCAAGGTAACACACACAAAAAAAGAAAACCACAGACCAACATCTCTGATGAGTGCAGATGCAAAAACCCTGAACAAGCCGAAACCGGTTTGGCTCAGTGGATAGAGCGTCGGCCTGCGGACTGAAGGGTCCCGGGTTCGATTCCGGTCAAGGGCATGTACCTGGGTTGCAGGCACATCCCCAGTAGGGGATGTGCAGGAGGCGGCTGGTCGATGTTTCTCTCTCATCGATGTTTCTGGCTCTCTGTCTCTCTCCATTCCTCTCTGTAAAGAATCAATAAAATATATAAAAAAAAAACCCAAAAAAAAACCCTGAACAAAATACTAGCAAATTAAATACAACAAGATAGTCCATTAAAAAGATAATACATCAGGATCAAGGGGGGTTCATTCCAGAGGCACAAGGATGGTTTGACATTTGCAAATTGATCGGTGTAATACATCACATTAACAATAGAAAAATCATATGATCTTATCGACGATGCTAAGAAGCATTCGATGAGACAGCATCCATTCATGATGAAAACGCTCAATAAAATGGGTATATATAGAAGGACAGTGCCTCCCATAATCAAGGCCACGTATGGCAAACCCTCAGCTCACGTCACTCAATGGTGAAACACTGAGACCAGGAGCAGGAAGGACTGAAACACTGAGACCAGGAGCAGGAAGGACGCCCCCTCTCAGCACGCTCACCCCACACGGCGCGGGGAGTTCTGACCAGAGCCATCAGGCAAGGGGAAGAAATAAAAGGCATCCAAATTGGGAGTGAAGGAGTGAGAGTGTCATTTTTTGCAGATGACGTGATTCTGTACATAGAAAACCCTAAAGCAGTGGTTCTCAACCTGTGGGTCGCGACCCCTGAAAATACATCCTGCATATCAGATATTTACATGACGATTCATAACAGTAGCAAAATGACAGTTATGAAGTAGCAACGAAAATAATTTTATGGTTGGGGGTCACCACAACATGAGGAACTGTATTAAAGGGTCGCGGCATTTGAAAAAACTCACCATCTTTAGCCAAAGCCCTGAGCTCAGCAAGGGCCATGGGTTGGCATCTCTGCAGACAGGACTCCTCCCCTCCCAACCCCGACCAGGCCACTATCCCACACATGTGCAGGGGTTGGGAGCACCAGAGGCCACATGCCTGTCAAAAAATAAAACCCAGGTTTCCGATGAGAGGACAGAGGTTCAAGACTGGTAGCTGAAACCTGCCCAAGGTCAGACAGGACTCGGATCCTCGAGCTCTAAGTGCTGTGGTCCTTCTTCTGACACAGTCCAGGCACCTGGGACTTCCATTGAACATGAAGGACTGACTGAGAGTTGAACCCAGCTGTGAAAATTGCTGCTTTAGTTGTCCACCTCTAAGAGGCCACGGCCCATAACCCCCCACATCTTCAGGCATGTTCCTTCCAACCCAGCTGCACCCCCTCACAGGATCCCAGTTGAGAGGAGGAAAAGAAAGGTACCACTGAGGAGCCGTGGCCATATAAAATGTATTGGAGCATGACTGGCGTGGTTCATTGGTTGGGCATGGACCTATGAACCAGGAGGTCACGGTTCGATTCCTGGGCAAGGGCACATGCCCGGGTTGCGGGCTCCATCCCCAGTGTGGGGCGTGCAGGAGGCAGCCGATTGATGATTCTCTCTCATCGTTGATGTTTCTATCTCTCCCTCCCTCTCCCTTCCTCTCTGAAATCAATAAAAAAATATTTTTTTAAAAAAATAAAGTGTATTGGAAAGGAGGAGAAAGGGCTCTTTGGGGTGAAGCCAGGAGACCATCCCAGGGGAGCCCCAACCCCTTTGGGTGTGACTTCTTTGTGGCCCCATCTCCAACATGCACTTCCTCCCCTCCCTGCAGCCCCTCACATCACACCCACATCCCCAGGAATTACCCACTACGTACGGGCCCTGCTATGTATGGCTTCCGCCTCCAGTCGGCTTTGTCTCCCTCTCTCCTTGATTCCACTCAAGACCCACCGAGTCAACCTTGCTGAACCCAAGGAAGCTGCTCTCGAACCCACAAGCCTGGCCCTGGTGGTGTGTGTCACCTCTTCCCCAGCCGGGCGCACTGGGAAGCTGGGACGACCCCCCCGGGCAGTCTCAGTGGGCTGTGGACTGGTCACTGCACGGCTGCCTTGGCTCCTGCCCAGCCAACCCTTCCCTTCTACCACCAAATGACACTTGGTTTCAACGCAGAAGTTCACAGGATGGTTTTTCTGGCCTCAGGAACTTGAGGGCACCCACGTCTCCTTAACCTTCAGGTAGAGTCTCTAAGATCCCGTCGGAACGCCTTTCCTCCCAGGCTTCCCCAGGCAGACAGGCCAGGTGAGCTGATTTTCAAAGTGACCAAGTGGTGCTGCTTCCCCCAAAAGAGTCTTAAGTCTTTACTTCCCCACTGGGGTTAACACACATTTCTGAATTGGACCAAACTAAAGACGATGTTTCTTTCTGAACAGAGAGTCTCAGACCTGAAGAGAAACTGTCTGTGTTGACCGCGGGGAGGGAGAAAGGCAGGCAAATGTGCCAGGAACCAACCCAAATGTTCACCTACTGTGCCCCACGAAGTCTCATTTCTGGGAACGTACTTGTATCTTAAGGAAAAAATACAATTTATAGGGGGAAACGCCAACACAAAGATATTTATTGCAGCTCTATTTATAGCTAAAATAAAATGCATATATAGAGAAACAAACTTCCAACAAGGAAATGCCATGCAGACATTAAAAAATATTCTACATCAACACTGAAAAATATTAAGAAAAAAGTCGGATGAAAGTTAAATGTACATTTACAATTTTGTCAAGGAAAATGCCCATGAAAAAAGCCCGTTATTTTTTCCCCCCTCAAAATTTCCCCTTTGAATGTCTTTCAAAACTGCCAGCAAAGTGGTGCAGCCCTAAACCTCCCCCAAATCTAACATAGTGAAGAAACCTCGAATAGCCCTCCGTTCCGTTCGGGGACGAGACGACTGGCCGATCCTGCTTGGCACTTAGGGGACGGACAGACAGCACGGCATGCCCGGGTTCTGAGTGGAGATGTGGGAAGTGCCCCAAGTTCACGTGTGTTCGCACTCCTCTCTGGATGGGGGCGACAGGAGACTAGTGACTGGCAGGCAGAGTCATGAGGACGAAGGAGACATTGTGTACGGACTCAGGCAGTGAGAGGACCCCAGACTTGGGGCCTTGAGCCAGGCCAGCAGTACCCCACATGGCTGTCTGGGGCTTAATGCACTCGGGGCGGCCCCTGGCCCCCTTTCTGATGCGGGGCTGAATGGGCCGATTTCTGCAGACTGGCGGCCTCATGCAACTCCCCGAATAATCCCCACCCTTGGGCTGGCCCTGGTAGTGTGGGCAAACACCTCTCGATTCTTCCTTCAGACCAAATGCCTCTCCGTTTCAGGGTCCCTTGCACAGCCCAGACTGTCCACCGCCTGGCTGCTCTCCCCTTGGACACCCTCGTGTGTTGGGGAAACCAAAAGCCCTCCAGCTCCTCTGACCAAAACCCGGGCACAGAGCCCTCTCTTGGCACTTAAGGGACTGAAAACTGTCGCTCAGCCCAGGACAGAATTCGATTTTCCGGCAAACGTGTCTCCCTATAACTTATCTCTGAGCTTCGAGTCAACCACACTGTCCTTTTTTCCACCCCGTTCGCAGTCCCTACTGAACGTTCAGGCAGGTGATGTTTTAAAGAAGAACTGAATTGTCTGGACCCAGAGCTGGTGGTTAACCCTCTGGAGACGGCTGCGAACAGCCATGTCAGGGGAGAGGAGACGCGAGACAAAAGGACATTATTGCGGTGCTTGTTCCGTTTTTTCTTTTTGCACAAAAACAGTCCATTTATTCAAGTGTTCTCCAGCACAAGTACATTAGAAAGGAGCTTTATTATATTCTTCTGGGCACAAAAAAAAATGTGATGAAGGCGGAACTGACAGACTTTCTACATCGGCTGTACGCATTGACCTCTTTAATTATTTCATAAACAGCTATGTCACGAGCATCACACACAGAGATACAACAGGACACTGGCGGCCGGGCTGGGGACCCGCTCGGGCCCCTCGCACACGCCCCACCCGGATGTCCCAGAACCAGACTGTGAAATGTACATTATTATTGTCAATAAATAGAGAAGCAACCCTAAAAAAAAATAATAATACAGTGGTGAAAGGATGCTGGAACCAGGAGAAAAACAATGAAAGGAAAAGAGAGGAACTGAAGAGAAAGGGCAGGCGGGGGCCGGGGTGGGGCGGGGCGGGGAGGAAGTCCTGCATTGAGCTGCGTGGAATGTGGAGTGACAGTGCTCTGCCAATGGGGCCAAAGCGAAATCGTCTGTAACAGGGAAAGTTATTACCAAATCAGCTACGGAGTTTATTCTTCAGTATGAATACATGGTTTCCCACAAATAAGCACCCGCTACTTCAATGCCTCAGCTAAAACACATGAAATCGCTCATTTAGTTTTCAAGTACAAAGTTAAAATGCCTTTTTTAATAATAATATATCAGAGTAAAATAATAGTCTCTTTTAAACTTCACTACAAGAAAACAAAACAAACAGTCATTGTCCAGACAGCAGACTTAATTTAACAATATATATTTTTAATAAAATGTTTTTAGCACCTTGTTGAGTCACCTCCTCCCTCTGCGTATTCTAAGGAATTTCGGCCTTTTCTTTTTGTGGTGGTTGGTTGTTGGGTTCTAGGGCTGTGCGGCCAAATCAGTCTGTGAAGTGAAATGGGACTAAGGTGAGGCTTTCGATCCCTGCTCATGCCCTCGGGCTCGGGGCTGGAGGCCACTGGACTGGGGTTTGAGAAAGCCGCCCTCCCACGCCCCTCCAGGGAGCGCGTGGGGGGAGATTTCCAGTTTCAGGAGTCCTTGGGCCTCCGTTCGGGCAGTTAGCCGGTCACAACTAGAAGAGGGACCTTCCATCCTTGTCCTGGCTGCTTAAGACCTGGTATACGGCCTCCCCCAAACTCCACTGCCTAGATCAGCGATGAGCAAGCGGTCACCGACCAAAGGCCGCCTCGGCTGGGTCCCTGCAAGACACGGGTGCGGGGCGGGCTGCCCTGCTTCCCAAAGGCCCCGCCTTCCTTTACCGAGAAGGAAAGATTCGAGAGCTCCTGCCGGACAGTGGAGTCCATCCTCATCTACGCCCTCTCTTCCCAGATCCTCCACACACTGGCCTCAGCAGGGAAGGACCAGGCCTCCACACACCTTCCCATCCTGGGCTGGAGGAGGGGCTCCGCTGCTTCCCGCCAGAGGGCAGGACAATCCAGGGTCACCTCTAATCACAAGGCCTGGGAGCAACCGGACTGGACAACAGATGACAAATTCAGATCAAAACGGGGCCTGGCTGGAAACTCAGTTCTCACCCAAACCTTGGCTCTGCCGCTCCCCTGACAAAGGAACTGCCTGCCCTCCTCAGACCTCAGTGCCAGTCAGGCCCCAGGGCCCTCGCCCACAGCTCCAGGGGGCGCCTGTACGTTTCCCGAAAACGACCTCTGAAAGATACCAGTGCCACAGCGACTCCGCACCAAGCAGGGTGGCGACAGGCGTTCACAACCACCTCCAGCATTCACTCCACGTCTACGTCTAACATCAAAGATGTGAGGACGACCGGTTTGTTTTCCTACGTCCTTTCCCAGGCGGCCCCGCTGAGCTGTCCTTCCTGCTCCTGTTCCAGACCTCCCTGTGTGGAGATGGTGGCTACTCCCACCCAGGCGTCCCCAGAATTGCCGGCTAAGCGGGAAGAGCAGGGAGCCAGCCCTTCGTGAGACGACTCCCATGTCCAACAGTCTTCCCTCTGGGTCTGCCTGTCCTGACCTGCACCTTCGCGACCCACCAAAAATCACACGGGCATCTCCGACAGCCAAACACTCCCAGGCCTGTCCCCAGAGCTCCGAAGTCCTGCATGCTCTCCTGTGAACTTGGCTAACACGACATCCAATAGCAAGAAGGTTCTGGGGTCCGGACAGAAAACGGATAGGAACACACCACAGCCACCTGCCAACGGCAAATCCTCACCTGCTGCTCCCGCAGCCGGTTCCACGGGGCAAGGGGTAGCACCAGCCAGCCCGAGGCCAACAGGGCTCAGCACTGCCTGCTGGAGACTAGCTTCCTCCTCAGGCCTCGACCAAGGGCTCTGGGGCCCTGGCACGCGCTGCGGCTACCTCCCCAGACCTCTGGCATCACACTTGGCACCTGCAGTAAGTGGGGAGGCATCCTCCTCAGTCTCTAGAAGCCAGGCTTTCAGGGGTACACGGGCCTGCTCTTTAGAAAGCAAATGCCACGGGGAACATACTCCAGCATCTTCCCTAGGCCGTCTGGTGTCTCCTGTCCACTGCCTCCACCCTCAGCCTCATCCACAGCAAATGTAACGACCCCACTTAATCCTCGACCGCCCGGCCTGTAGGAGCACAGCTCCCCTTTAGCCGGTGACCTGGACCTGCCCCCAGAAGTCCCCCTATGGTTGGAAGTGGAGTAAGAGCATCCGGGCACGGCCAAGCGGGCATGTCCCCAAGGTCTGCTGCACCCACCACGTTCTACTGCGGGACTGAGCCCACAGGGTGGCTGGTGATGAACTCTCACCCCCGCCAGGGGCACCTGGTCCATCCTAGGGCCTCCTCAGGCTGCCCCGCCGGGAGGAACAAGCGCTCTTAAGGGTCAGCCACAGCGCACCTCCCTGAGCAAGCTGGCCGGCCGCGCTGATCCTTGGGCTTGCCACCTCCTTGGCTTCCCAGCTTCTTCCCACACCACCCTTGGGTGCAGCCTGGGCCATGGGGAAAGGCGAATGCCTTTGCATGAGCAGCGGAAAAAGACCCAGGAGAGCCCGAAAGCTGCCAAGTGTCTGCAGAGGAAGGCCGCGCCGTCCTGACACTGGGGGCTGGGAAGACCGAGCGCTGGCCAGCGGGGGAGGGAGCACCTTGGGCTGCTGAGACAGCCCTCCTCCCCCAGCCCTCCTAGTGGTGCTGGCCGTCTCCAGGTGCAGAGGGAGCGGCTGGAGCACGAGGGGACGGGTGAGCACCAGTCAGGTACAGGGACTCCAGAGAGGGAGGGGCAGAGGTACCCCTCCTGGCCACTCCAGCCCCCTGGGGGCCCATCACCACCTGCCACCACAGAGCTGTCACAGAGCTGGCAGGAAGCAACTGGGTGTGATCTTCAAAGCCAATCTGACAAGGAAATGAGTAGATTGGGGTCCAGAACTAAGCACCCCTAAAAGGAGCAGGAAGCTGGCTACCGGCTGTGAGCTTACTCCTGAGCAATGAGCAAGGGATTCAAAGCCTTGGTTTAATTTTGTCACCAAATTACTAATTTGCTTGATTCAAAACATGAGGTTCACTGTCCCATTTTTTATTTTTTGTTTTTTGAGTGGAAGCCCCTTGGCCAAGACAGACCTGGATGTAATTTCCTTTTGGTTGAGGGGAGAATAGGTAGGGGGAGCTGAGGGCTGACTTTACTGGTGCCTAGAGTTGCAGGTCAGTATCACAGTTGCTAACAGAAGAGTCTTTTGACATCACCAGGGGCAAAAGAGAGAGCACGCTACCTGCTAGAGGAGAGCACCTGCTAAAATAAAACCTCCTCCTTTTCCTGCCTTCAGCACCGAGCAACTTCTGGGATTGACAGTCTACCTGCAATCAGGGCAACAGAGGTAAAGAGCTGCAGGGCCGACTCCACAAAGTCCTGACTCCTGGGGGAGTGGCGGGGTGCTCCCTGGCTGTGTGAGTGCATCTGTTATGCATCGGGATAGACATGTTCCTGTGTATGCGTGTGGGATTGATTGGTGTGGGGCTTACGTCTGCAGCGGGACCCGAAGCTCAGCATCCTGAGCCCGCCTTCCCGGTCCCCACTCTATAATATCTCTTATACATGACCCTATCTATTTATATAGTGCCTATCACCATAGGCCGTTTCTAGGGATGCGAACTTGGGACCATGTGCTTGACAGCACACCTCCCAGCCCTGCCGGTCCCAGGAGGTGCCATCCCCCCTCCCATTATAAAATATATATCTCTATATGCCACATATCTACACCCCATCTATCCAGGCAAGCATCCGCCCATTGGGCCCTCACCCTGGAGCCGCCACTGGCCTACCGCCTACCGCTTGCCTCGGTAGGAAGCGGAACCAAGTGTTGTGCACTTGGCGCTCCGGGTGCTGCTGACTCAGGTAAGAGCGCAGCGATCACCAGACCAAAGCACTAGAAAAGAAATACACACCACTCCAATCACACACACAGGAGAGAGACGCCGGCCCTCCCTCCAGCCCTGACACACACGACTCCAGAGGAGGGGAAGTAGAAGAGAAGAGGGACGCACCGGAAGGCTGGCCTGTCGCTGCACCTGGTGGCCCACCTGGCCCGAGGGGTGGGGAGCCAGGGCACCAGGGCCACCCCTAACTCAGAAGCACCCTGCTCCCCGCACCTTGGTTTGAAACCTTAAGGGGAGGGGGGGGGTTGGGTTTTTGTGTTCTTAACGAAAAATCTGAAAACAAACATAATTATAACCAGAACCATAAGAATAATAATTATAACGAAAGGTGTCGTCAGCCTCCCAGTATAAAACTGCAGCCTTTGGAGATGACCAAAAACATCACATTCCAGGGCCAGAAGCCACCTTGTGCACAGAGGGCGGATGGTGGGGCCTCATAAAAGAACACACAAAAGGCGACTTTAGACAGGAAAGCACCAGTACGTTTTGTATGTTTTTTTATTCGCTCCAGGCGGGGTTTTTAACGGTCACTTTCCCACACTCTGGACTAGTTCTGATCCCACCACGAGGAGCCCTCAGATCGGCTAATGTGAGAATCTTGGAAGGAAGACCCCTTATCCCGCTATCTTGCTGAGGGAGTCTCTCCTTTTTTTGGGAGAAAAAAAAATATATCAAAAGGTTATTGCGTGATCCTGGATGAATCCCGCTCTCAGCTGTCCACGGTCCTGACCACCCCATCTCACCCCCTTTTTGGCAGGGAGAAGCGGGGAAACGCTGTCCCCAAACCGTCCTTCACCCCCCGTGGCACGCCAAGGGGAAAAGCCACTGGGTGGTGAGGGACCTGCTCCCCCTTCTCCATCCTTGATTAAAACCCTTTGCGCATAAGGCAACATGGAAGCTGATGTTTTTACTCATCTCGCTGTTTGAAAGCACCATTATGAAGTCAGGTTGTACAGTAGTTAACAGTACCTTTTATATATATAACTCATATCTATCATATATATATAAACTGTAAACAAGAGGTAACAGCGGCTCTAGAAACTGGTTTTCTTCAAGGTTTCCTGTGTGGTAGGCACCTGAAATACTGTATAAAAGGGTCTTGTGGTGTCCTCCTCTCCCTGCTGCTAGTTAGTTGGGTTCTGCTTTGCATGACCAGGAATGGTGCTGGCAAGACAGCTCAGTGGCTGGGAGGGGTCTCGGCCTCCTGAGTGTGTCTCTACTTTCCGTCCCCTGCTTGTGCTCCTATCTGATCAGGCTAGAGACAACAACAAAAAGATATATAGTAAAAAAAAAAAAAAAAAAAAAAAAAAAATCCAATACCAATATATAGATTTCCATAGAATTTCCTTTTTTGCTTCTCTGTCGGCAAGGTATTGTTACTATGTTTTGTTGTTAATTTTTGCTGCAATAAACCCTCTTGTTTCAGTCACAGCAAGAAACAAAAACCCAAACAAACAGAAAACCCCTCTGAAAAGAGTAGAAAACAAAAGATCTGACCAAAAAAAAAAGGGGGGGGGGAGGGTTAGGGGGAGAGGAAACATGATGTTGTTTTTAAATAGGACTAAAGATTAACATTGAAAAACCAGGAGATGATGTCCAACCCTTTTCACCAGGCAAAGCCCTCCGGTGTTTCTGCCTCTGGTTTTTGTTTTAAATTTCTTTTTCTCTTCTGGGTGCTGATACTTCTTTCCATCCTCATGTTCTTTTGTGTTTTTTTGTGTTTTTTTTTTTGTTTGTTTTTTTAACTCTGTATCACTACCTCAGTTTGCCCTCATGTCCCTTACACACAAGCAAAATATTCCTTCAGCGGAGCGAAGAGGTGGCGGATGACCGGCACGCTCCACGACCGGCCCAGCAGTCTCTGCCTCGCCAAGCGGCTCATGTTGGAGACGTCGGTGTAGTGGACGGGGAAGCCGAACACCCTGGGGAGAAAAGGCAGAGGGGGGGTGAGCGCCGGCGCGTGGGATTCTGGGGAATCTTCGCTCCTCTGTCACCCACTCAAGACTCGGGCAGCCCGCTGCTGTCTGTGGATTTGAAGCTAAGTAAGATAACCGTGGCCGGGAGAGTTACGACACAGTAGAAGCCAAGTCAGGATTTGTGAGAACACCTCCAGGACAGGTGGCACCTGAGATTTAGATCTGCAGTGGGTACCTGAGTCTGAAAGTAATGACTACACACCCCATGCCTTCCCCCCAAGAGGGAGGAGAACTCTAGTCTGACTCCACGCCCTCCAGGAGTTCCCGCTTGCTTCTTGTTTGTGTAAGTGGCCTGTTTGGCTGGCTAAGTGGCCGTTACACCGAGAATGAAGCGTCATCTCGTCCCTGAGTCCAGTTTGCACCCAATCAGGGTGCTCAGGCTGGAAGGCCCACCTGGTCCTGTGCTGCCCTGGTTTGTGAGGCACCTAAAGGAGCAGCAGGAGATAAGATGCTCCTGAGCCGCCGTGTTTCCTGGAGCTCGGCAGGACCCCCGGGACCCAAGGCGCTCGTGGACTGATTTCTAGATGCCTCACTGTGGGACCATCCCCAGGAATCGGCCACGTCAGGAAATGCCCGGGTACCCACTGCTCACGTGGCATCTGTGCAGGACGCAAGCCTGGCCGGGAGAGACCCCCTCCCTCCAGGACAGCCCCGAGACCCCAGCCCAGGCCTTGGGTACCTTTCCATTTCAGTGCACCATAAGATGTCCTCTTTCTCATTCATGAAGACGGGGAAATGCTGGTCTTTGCCCTGCTTTATGGAGTTCGACCTCGTGGTGATGGTCCTCACTTTGCTGAACTAGAAGACGAGGAAAGAGGAACGAGCACTCATTCGCTGGTCATGCATCTGCCACGTGTGCCAGGTGCTTGCCAGGGACTGGCCAACGTGGGCCTCTGCAGAGCCCACTGCCCTGCTCTTCCTCCTACACTGCGGCCGCCCCGCCATCCTAGTCCAATCCTGCCGGCCAAGGGCTGGAGATATAGCAGCTGGAGCCACTGTCCTTCCTAAGTCCTCCGAGAACTGCTTCCTTCATAAGTGTAGTGACTTGCAGGCAAAAGATGCCAGATTGCTCCGGCTCTCTGGGAACCCGATGCCTGGTGCACGCACTCGGGGAGATTTCTACAGAGTAAAATGGAGCTTCCACATCACAGGAGAGTCTCTGCTATGGAAACTCACACAATAGGTCCTGGCCAAAAAATTTAAACGCCCTTGCAGAACTAGGGACTTTGGCAAAGGTTTTTCAGTGTCTGCCTCCCATGGGACACCAAGCAATGCTTAACAAGGGAGGGCAGAATGCTTAACAAGGGAGGGCAGAAGGCCAGCAATGACTTCTGATCTCTCTCTCTCTGCCTTCCAGACCTTCCTCTAGATCAGTGGTTCTCAACCGTCCTAATGCCGTGACCCTTTAATACAGTTCCTCATGTTGTGGTGACCCCCAACCATAAAATTATTTTCGCTGCTACTTCATAACTGTAATGTTGCTACTGTTATGAATTGTAATGTAAATATCTGATATGCAGGATGTATTTTCATTGTTACAAATTGAACATAATTAAAGCATAGTGATGAATCACAAAAACAATATGTAATTATATATGTGTTTTCCGATGGTCCAAGGCAACCCCTGCGAAAGGGTTGTTCGACCCCCAAAGGGGTCGCGACCCACAGGTTGAGAACCGCTGCTCTAGATCCTCCCCTCAGGCCAACTGCATGAATGACCCCGTATCACCCCTAAATCGCACCCCCCTTGCTAGCTGCACCCAGAGCTCTAGAGGGCAGGCTCACAGCCCCGGTGGCTGCTCTGCCGCATCCCACCCTCTGCCCTTCTCCCTACCGGCCAGCAGAGGGCCCTGACGCGGCTCACCTTGGCTATTCTGCCGTGTTCCAGACACTCCTGCAGCTCCAGCTTGTCATTCACAGTGGATGCCAACGGCCTAGGAGGCAGAAAAGAGGAGGTGACAACGGAGCCCAGGAGAAGGGCAGGGACACACACCCGGGCGGTGCTGACCCAGCAGCCATCTGACTCACACAGTCGGCGAGCAAAGGGGGTCCCGTCTCCCACCTTGTTGTAAGCCCTTCCGACTCCCCCAGGAAACACACATACACTGCAGCCACCCACGGACACACATCCAAGTATTAACCCTTAAAAGGCAAATTCAAAAGGGCCTCAAGCTGCAAATAAGCAGGTCACACCTGCCCAGAAGGGGAAAAACCCAAATGTTTTTATTTTTACATCAGTTATTTTAACTGAGTTTTAAAAGAACCCAACAACGCAAGCTTCGGGGGGCGACAGAATGCTGTGTATCTTGATTATGGTGACAGTTACATGGGTGTGCACACTGGATGGAATTCATTAAACTGTGCACCTTAAATGGAAGTTAAAAAGACAAATTCTGCGCAGTCCCCTGAAGACTAACATTCTGTGACTTCCCAGAGGGCAGACCAGTTCACTGAACACCGCCTCCAGCACAGGCCTTTTCTGACCTTTAGAAATACTCCATGAGGGCTTCACTGAGCGGTCACCGTCTCAGTGTGGGAACCTCGGGGACCCGCATCCAATAGCGCCTCCAGGCTCCTCTCAGTTTATGCGTGCACACGTACACACACACGTATGTACGTACGTATGTACACACACACACGCACACGCACACACGCGTCTACCTGGTCCCACCTGGTCTCCCTGCTCCTCCTGGAAGCTCAGAGTTCTAGAATTTTAGAGTTGGAAGAAACAGGTGGGAATAATTCCCTAGGATCAAGGTGTGTGACTTCATGAAAATGCTAGACTAAACCGTCCTGTCCATTTTCCCAACACACACATCCATCTTGGGAAATTTAGGGGGAGATTTCAGATCAGCTACCCCAATGGCCCATCTCCTCCCCATCAACAAGCCCTTGCAAAAGACAGCAGCCCTGCCGAACGGGACAGGCCTGAGGAAGTTCCTACAACTTCATGCAAATGACAGAGAGGGAGATTACACAGCTAAGGCCAGATCAAATGATGTTTCCAATTTGCAAGTATTCTCCAGGAGGCTTAGAATCCACTCAGAACATTCTGGAAAATATTCCCTCCATAATAGATGTCTGGAGTGGGTGGACCTCACACTGCTTTTCAGCTGCTTTCAACCAGAATCCCTCTCCTCACAGGCCCTTTATACAGTGCAATTATTGCACAGAAGAAATGAAATTTTCTTCATTCCTGGATATTAAAATCTATCTGTGTGACCGAATGAAGAGCATCCTTCCAGCAAAAGACCTGAAGCCAACTGAGTGTGGACAAGTGAGGTGGGGCTTCAAACCTGCATGGCGCTGCTTCAAGATTCCCTCCCTGGACCGGCACCTGGTTGGGCGTGGGCACCTCCTTCCCACCCCCACCCCTTTCTCCATGACTTGACCTCAGGAGACTAAAGACATCACCCGCGTAGGAGAACCAGCAATTCAACTCAGCAGCAGGCTGGTTCTCCCTCTGTGGAAACGGTGCACTCTTAAAGGGTCTATTTTCCACCGCTCGGTGTTGGTTTCCCAGGAAAGTATTTTCTCTACCCTGACTCCCCTCCCTCAAGAACAGGGCAGAGCTGGCCCAAGAAGCCCACTCGGGACCCCCTCTCCGGGCCGTCCTGCCTGCAGACGCCAACCCGCAGCCATCCCAGGCCCGGGAGCTCGCACCAACCTGTTCATACCAGGAAGGTTCCCCCAGAAGTAGCGGGCCCTGTGTGCAGCTGACACTTCTTTGGCATCAATCATCACAGGGTTGGACTATAAAACAGGAGAGAGATTAACGATGAGCGAGAGAGGACTATGAAACAGTGCCAGGAATTTTTGCGAGTTCGGAGCCCGGAAGCCTCATGTGACGATGGGAATGTCCTCTGTGTGCACTGCTCACCAGCAGTCCCTACCCACCCGCCGCGGGTGGCTAATGGGTACCTGAAATGAGGTGAGTGTGACTGAGGAATTTTAACGTTTATTTAAGTATCACACGTGGCCAATGGGGCTTTGTGAGAGAAAGTTCTAGCAACGGTGCAGATGTTCACTGTACACCCTGATTGTGAGCCAGACAGACAACTCGCAGTGACAGAACAGCAGCTGCGATGTTACCCATCCCGAGGCCGGGAGTGTGGGCTTGAGCTCCTGGACCGCCCACCCCCGGGGCTGCCTCTGTGCAGAAACCCTCTGTGCAAAGCTCAAGCCGGGCTCGGTGCTGGGCCGGGACCTGCGCTCTGAGACACGTCCTGTTTCCTTCCCAGGTGTCATAGAGCATCTGTCACGGCTGCTGAGGAGCGAGCTGAACCATCGATTCTGCCATCTCCTAGGTTCCCCCCGTGAAACACCACACAGAACCCAACCCTGGGAGTGGGCCCCCCCCCTCTCTTTACACTCAGGTCTTTCAAGTCCTAAGCCGTATACCTCCCCCGAGAGAGAGACCCCAAGTTCTTTCGGGGGGGCCTCTAACAAGGCTTCCTCCCCATTTCACTGGGAAGCCCCAAGCTTCCCAAATGGGCCCTTTGCAAAGCAGAAGTCCCCAGCCCCCAGCCCCACAATGCAGATGAGACAGGGACAAAGCGGCTGTCCAAGGCAGAAGCCGTTAGTGAGCTGGCCAAACCAAGGGTGCTGGCTATACCTCGAGAAATCGTGAGATGTCCCTCTTGTCACTAACGCCCATGGCCACCACATTCTCAAAGAGCCAGAAGAAGGGGCGGTCATCTCCCTCCTTGGGCCGCGCGTCATGCAGGAGGCGGTAGAACTCAAAGAAGAGCCGGCCAGTGCCCTCTGAGAGGCGGGAGAGAAAGCCGTCAGCTGGGCTGTCTGCAGAGACAGTGGTGTGGCTAGGGCACGGGGCGGGTCAGGGAGGGCAGGGCCAGTGGGAGTAGCCTTCCCAGGGCAGAAATGACCAAGTAGGAAACCTACGTGCAGAAGCACCAGCCGAGAAGGCGGCCGGGCGAGCACGGCACCTACCGTAGAGTCCCTTGCGGGCAGGGTTGACGATGGAGAGGTCATTGCACGGACTGCCCCCAATCACCAGGTCGAACGGGCCCCACTCCTGGATCTGAGAGGATAAAGGGAATGTAAAGGGCTTACTGTCCAGAGACAGAGACAGAAAGGACGAGAGAAATTATCTGTGAATTTGGCAAAAAAGTACTTGGACGTGGGGAGAGGAGACCCGGCTGCTTTGTACGCTCACCACCTACACACATTCGGGCACATACACTACGCACACGCACATCCTCTGTGCGGCCATGGGCCAGTCACCGAGGGCCTCTGGGCTCAGTTTCCTCTACAATAAAGTGAAGGGGCTCAGCTGGATAATCGGAGGCCAGCAGGGAGGCCAGTGTTCCCAGCAGGGAAGGCAGCCCCTCGCGAGAAGGCTGACCCGAAGGTGCTCTGTGCTCTGCGCCCTCTGGGCAGGGTGTCTGGGCCATCTCAACGCCCGTCAGCATTCCTGAGGGCCCAGTCTCAGGGGTAGACAGACACCAGAAGGGCAGAGGGTCACTTAGTCAAGACCCCGCCGGACACCCTGAGAAACGGAGGCTGGTAAAGCCGTCGCCAGAAGTAGGAGGACAGGCACCTCACCGCCGTCCTAAGCGCTCAACTGAAAAGGGCCCTGCAATTAGCCAGAGAGCAGCCTGAGCCCCAAATTCCCATTTCACTCTGCCCGTGAGCCTCAAAACAAGGAGGAAAACAGAAGAGGGACAGGAAGAGAGGCTGGGGAAATCAGGGAAAGGAAAATAAATGAACGAAACGCAAGGGGGCTGGTGCTGCCCCAGGAGCTGAGTGCGAGGTGCGGAGAAGGCGGGACGGGACCCCAGCACTGACATACATGCTTCTGCGTGACGCTGCGGACGTCCCCGACGTACATGATCTTCCCCTGGTGCCGCACCATGCCCACCGTGATGGAGTCCTCGCACACCTCCGAGGCGATGTAGCGGTCCACCTGAATGCCCAGGTCCTTCAGCACCAGGAGCCCTGCGCCAGCCGGAGAAGAGCGCGGTCACCGGTCCCCTCCGGCAGCAGGTCTCGGCCGGGAGCCCTCTGGCCAGCCCGACACGCGGGTCAGCGATGGCCTGAGCCCTGCCCTGCCCAGGAAGCTGCCTGAAATCCTCCGAACCAACTGAACATCATGACAAAGACATCGAGGCTGCTTCATGTCTGGCTCGATCTACTTCAAAGGTGGTCAAAGGCCAGGACAGACCAGCCGGACAGGAGGCGGTTTCGGGATCCAGGGAGAACAGCCGCCGAGTTGTGGTGGCCTCCTCTTTGCTGTTTCTCCATCTTTCACACACTGGTCCTTCCTCATCGCTTCTTTCCCCCAAACAGCACATCCTGCTGCAACTCTCCCCATCCTCAAAACCCAACGTAAATGCTACCTGCTCTGAAAATGTTTCAGCAACGCCCTCCCCTCCCCAAGGCCCTCCCCTACTCCGTAAGCCCCAGCACTCTGCGTCCCTCTCCACCTCATTAGGGCAGTGAGTATTCCTAATTCAGCTCTTCTCTTGGGCTACAAATGTCTTTAAGACGGAGCAAGAGCATGAGGTCTCATCCCAGTGTCTCCTCCTGAACTCACTACCGGCACTTCCTTACCACGACCCCTCGATCCCTCGCCAGTGCCTGTTGAATTAACCCTTTGCGGTCCAATGTTATTTTTGGAGGTCCAAATTAATTGACGGGATTGAATGTTGAACTTTTTAATGTTCTTATTGCTCGACGTTGGACCTGCTCCTAGCGCCTGGTCTGTCGAGTCAGCCTCGACGTTGGACCGAAAAGGGTTAAGGCAGGGAAACAATGAGAACAGACCCGGCAGCTTCAGGAGAAAGAGGCTACTGTGCTGCCCTTTCTTTCCCCTGCGCCCAACAGACCCCCACACCACGGAGCTGTGACAGCCTCCTGAGGTGCGACAGGGTCCAGGAAGGCCTCGAGGTTCTAGCCTGCGAAACCAACGCTGCACACGAACCTCTCGGTTTACAGAACATCGGCACCGAGATGAAAACATCACACAAACATCTGGCCTGGGGTGCCGCCCCTACGCTGGCCCTCTGGCCAAGGTCCCTGGGCTCAGACTGTCCATCTCCCTCTGGTCACATGGAGACAGGTTCTGAGGAGAGCGACTCCCTCTGAGGAACGGAGGAGCCCAGCCTGGGAGCCGGCCCGAGGGGGAGACGTGTCAGTGCCACCTTCCGCGAGGGCTGTCTGGCAAGGTCAAGAACCACAGGAAGAAAACAGCACCTACAGTGACCCAGCACGCCCTCAAAGACAACGGCTAACGTACAGCACGAGTGTGTACAGGGAGGCCTGTCACAGCACTGCTCGCAACAGTGAAAACACTAGTCCCCGACCCAGAGGATTAAATTAATCACGGTGCTTTCTCTCAGTGGCATCTTCTGCGGCACTTACAAATGAAGAATGTAGTTCTCTACTGACTGACAGGAGAAAGTCTCATAACATCATCATTGAAAAGGCGAGTTACAACACTACACATTTTACCGGCCCTTTGTCTTAGCTACGTACGATTACATAAACGCACACACACAAATCTAACACGACATTCACCAAAACACTAATCACAGGCTTATGGGCAATTTAAATATTCTTTGCTCTCTCGCTTATAGATTGTTTTTTTACTGCGACTTAAAATGAAAACACAACACAAGAGCCATGTTTTTGTTTTGGTCGCCGCCTGCCCCATGAGGCTCTGTGAAAACCGCCAATGATCTCTGTCACTCCGTCCTCGGCCGGGAAGCTCCCCCCATTAACACATTGCGTACCGCATAGAAATCTCTAAGACATACGCCAGGGACTGCACGTTTTTGGGCAAACTGCACGTTATTTAAATCATCATAATGCACTTTAGGTGTTGTTTTTCAATAATTATAACATTTTTATTTACAAAAACAATTAAAGTTCCTAGTACTTTTTTAACGTATGGTACTGCGTAAAACATTTTCCTCTATGAAGAGGGACCAAACAAAATTTACATAAGTATCTAGATTCGCTCCTTTTTCCATGGGCGTGAAAAACGAGAACACTCGTGAGCGGTCCTTAACAGATGGCGCGCGAAACACAAGAAAACTCCTGAGCGGTACGAAATGTGTTAAGGAAAGTGCCCACCGGACACGCTGGTTTGCCACTGATTTTACTTCCCATTGAACAGTTGCCCCTTCAGGGTGGGGCTTTGGCAGTGGTGATGCTTGCTACGGGTCTGTGTTGTCAGAGTTGAATACACGCATCCCCAACAGAGCTGCCCGTCCCAGGAGGAGGGCGCAGCCCCTCTCGGACCCGCGTGCTCTCACCTGTAGCAATTCCGTCAAACAGAGACAGCACCCGGATGGGCTTCCTCTTCTCGGCTGGGACAGGTG
The DNA here is from genome assembly GCF_000147115.1 of Myotis lucifugus. Taxonomy (NCBI): domain Eukaryota; kingdom Metazoa; phylum Chordata; class Mammalia; order Chiroptera; family Vespertilionidae; genus Myotis; species Myotis lucifugus. The sequence goes on along the minus strand of NW_005871142.1, from coordinate 65,964 downwards.
GGTAAACCTTCGGAGGGTCCTAGGCAGGGAGCACGACAGGCCAGGTGAGTGCCCGGGCGTGTTCCCCAGCTCTGCCCACCCTCCCGGCCCCCTGGGAGCGTGACCGGCGTTCTGACCCCCCACAGCCAGCGCGCGGCTCGGGCGCCCCTGCTCGTCGCCCGGCCCCACGACCCACTGAAGCACCTCGCTTCGGCTGGCCCGCCCTCCGGCTCCGGCAGGCAGGAGCGGGTGCAGAGAGTTCGGGAGCAGGCCCAGGCCGGCACTCACAAATTCCTGGTCGTGGTTGTTGGCGAAGAACATCTGCAGCCGCGAGGGCCAGTCGTCCCGCCTCCGCAGCAGCCCGTAGGTGCCCTTGTGCCCGCACATGTAGCAGTTCCAAGGGTCTTCTTTAATGGCTGCCTGGGCGGCGCCGGGCCCCACCAAGAGATCCACGCACTCCACGCAAAAGCACCTGGAAGGAAGCCCAGTGTAGCAGCGGGTCTCCCGGCCCCAGGCCCGTCCTGGACGGAGCACGGCTGGGCCGGGGGGCAGGGGGAGCCCAAGGTGGGGGCCCCTCACCTGCAGCAGTTGTTGTTCCCGCACATGAGCACCTCGCGCCCCCCACAGCAGATGGTGCAGTAGGACTGGTAGCCGTCGTCGTCGTACTGGTACGCGCACTCCAGGAAGCAGTTCTGGAGGGCAGGTGGCGGTCAGACCCTCCACAAGCCCCGGGAACCCTGACTCAGCCCCGGAGACAGGACCCTGCCACCCCACCAACCAGGGTCTGGCCTAAACCACAGATCAGGGAAGGGGCCAGCGGGTGTCCTGGCCCCAGCAGTGGACAGCAGCAAGGAGGCCTGGGCGCAGGCTGGGGAGGGAGCGGCACCCTCTGCCCCTAGCTCTTCCCCTGGGCCCTGAGAGGGCAGCAACCCACCCGCCCGTCGGCTTGTCCTCCCCCCTTCACTAGTGACTGGGGAGTGGAGTCCACGTCTGGGGACTGGGATGGGTGTTACAGGCGGAAGACTTTCAGGAGGAAAAATATGGGCAAGTCAAACCCTTGAAGCCCAAGGGTCTGTCTTATCAGAACTTTCTGCCTCCACAGCTAACGCTGGGGTCACAGTCAGGCCAGGGGTCAGGAGGCGGCATCCCCAACAACCCTCCCTACCTTGCAGTTTTGGCACATTCCTCCGATGAAGAGAGGGTGTTCCAGGGTGACGTTGAGGCTCCCACAAGAGATGCAAATGTCTGGAAAGCGGAGAAAGCAGAGTGAGCGGCACTGCAGGGCCCCCTCTTGCCTCGGACCAGAGTCAGCTACGGGAAAGCTACAAAAAGGGGGCGTGCTGGAGCTGCCTCAGGCAACAGGGAGGCACTGGGGCCCCCTTTTCAGAAGCCCTGTCCTCTCTCAGAGCATCAATGCCACCATCCAGGAGTGGCATCATACAGGGACAGGAACCGCCAAGGAGAATGGGGCCCTGCCCTGGGTATGGAGGTGGTCCTTGGCAGTCCTTACGTCCTGGGCCCTGCCCCATCCTCCCCAGCCTGAGGGCCTTGAGCTTGACACACCATCACTAGCCCAAGGGAGACAGACGTGGGATGTGAATGACCGCTGGATGAGAGAAGGTGATGAGAGATGTAAGGCCAGAAGGTCAGGTTTAGGCAAATTCAATCGAATACAAGAGGGGCTACCCTCTGGGACCCACTGGAGTGTCCCAAATCCTAATACCAGCCGACACCATTGACAGGTCAGTCAGATTCTGGCACCAGAAGACAGACGGGTGTGTGATGCAGGCTGGAGGTGGTGACACGTGCAGGACTGACCCGGTGACTGAGTACTGATGTCCCACGTCAGTCCAGCCTTTCCCAGCAGCCATGCCTCTGCCTCAGGCAGCCCCCTAGGAGCCAGCCCACCTGCCCGTCCCAGGGAGTCGGTGTCCAGTGCATTGGACTCACCCTCGATGTTCCGGCACTTCTGCCGCACCTCGTACACCAGCCGCTCTGCGGAGGGAGGGAAGCCCAGCATCAGAGGAGGCGAGAGGGCCTCACCCACTCCTCTGAATGCCAGCCTCGCCACGCCACTCTCTCCAGAGCCAGGCTAACTACCTCTTGTGCGTTCGTCGATAATCTCCTTGACCTTGGGCTTCTCGGTTGTGCTCTTCCGGGGCTTTTTGGCTGGTGGGGGTGGCGCGTAGGCAGCTGCCTCGGGTTCAACCCACATGTCTGTGTAAACTTCTTTGTAGGGGTTCTTCTCCTCTGGGTGGGAAAAGCAGGGAATGAGGTCACGGCTCCCAGCTGACAAGGAATCCCAGCTCCCTCTCCTCCCCCATTCCACCCATAATGGGGTGCGGCCTGGACCCCGCCGTGTTCCTTGCTCTCAACTCTCTGGTGGGAGCAGGCCAACGGGGAGCACGTTATTCTGAGTCCCAGAGCAGTACCGCCCTACCCGACCCCAGGGGAGGGAGACCATGGCCCATCGATGGAGGCCTTCGCAGCCCTCCCGCAGCATGGCTTTCGCAGGCCTGGCTGGCAGGGGTCCAGAAGGCTAGGCTGGGCCCCTGTGCTGACCTTCTGGTGGTTCCAGGCCCTTGGGGCCAGAGGGCTGGAACCCTCCGAGGGCCCATTCGATCATCTGCTTGTTCTGCACCTCCACGGCCTTGGCAGTGTCGCTCTCGTCGCTGTCATGGCACGCTGGGAACAGCTTCCCGGCTCGGCTGCTGGCCACCTGGGGGGCAACATGCATGGGGGGTTGGAGGGACAGGCGGAGGGCAGACTCCCAGTAGCGAAGGTAGGAGAAGGTGCAAGGAGGGGGAGGACTGGAGGAGAACGCCTGAAGAGTGTAGAAAGGAAGCGAGTAAGATGGGGGGAAAAGGGAGTCCACAGGCCTGGCCGGCGGACCCTCTGCCCAGGCCTAACATCTGCATCTCGGCTTCTAGGCCAACTAGCGGTCCGACTCCCCAAAGGGCGCTCACCTGCAGCACTTCGTAGATGGCTTTGCGGTACATGGGCTGCTTGTTGTAGGTGGCCTGGTGGAAAGCGCTGCAGAAGGAGCTCAGCGGCATCAGCTTTTCCACACACACCTGGGGGGACAGCCACGGCCCTCGTTTTTCCTCCCACACTCATCGAGCCCCACCACGTGCCTGGCAACAGGCAAGGGTTGGAGGCATCAGGACTCGGCCCCTGTCCTTGAGAGGACCGGATGCATCAGTAAATAACTGCATGATGCAGAGGACCTGAAGGCAAGTGGGAGGGGCTTCCGGGGAAAGGGTTCCCAGGAGGCAGACTCAGCAGGCATCCTAGCTGTGAGGCACCAGTGCAACCTCATCATCTCCTGGGCTTCCATTCCCACACACACAGAGAGGGGGCAAGCAGAGCCCACTTCTACCACCCAATTCCAGACCCTGCCCCGCCCAAACCGTAGGCCTTGGGACCGAGACCCCATAACTCACCACTGAAAACTTGCCGTCTCCGAACCACATGACCCAGCGGGTGCCTTCAGCTGCTCGACTCCGGCCCGTCATCCACCAAGACACAATGCGGCCTGGCCACCAGGAGAAGCCCCGCAGTTTCCCCCACACCAGCTCCCCAATGCCAAAGCCCCGGCCGTCCTGGATCCCCAAGGAGCAGAAGTCATTATACAGCAGTCACGAGGCCCTGCCACCCTCGTCCCCCCACGGCAACCCCAGCCCTGGGCATCTGAGGGTCAGGACAGCCAGGAGGGAGCTCCATCTGAATGGACCAAATCAGAGCCAAATTGGGGAGACGAAGAGGCCTGGGATCAGGTGGAGAGAGGAGAGCAGGATGGGGCGAGCTGGCAGTGGAGGGACCCAGGACAGAGCTGGACGAGGCAGCTGAAGAAGCCAGCCGCTCACCTCGTACTCTGGTTCGTCATCGGCTGCTTTGGTGGCGTTCTTGTCCCCCGTGTCAGCCCCCACAGGCTCAGGGGTGGTGGCCACAGTGGGGGACGCGGGGTCAGTGGGCTGCTGCACTGCGGGAGGGCTGGCCTCCTCCACCTTCTGAGACTCGCCGGACCCCTGGTTTTCTTCCACAGCGTTCATTACTGCAATCACCTTGGCTTTCTTCTCAGCCTGGGGAAACAAGGGACAGAAGTTACCTTGGCCTCTCCAGGAATCAGCAAGGCCACCTCATACTTAGGGCGCTCCTCGCAACCTCTTTCTGGGCTGGAGACAGTGGTGGGAGGTCAAGGGCTGGAGAGAGTTCTTCCCTCATCAACTCAACTGGCCTGCCGTGGAAAACAGAGAGATCCGAGGTTGAGAGGCAAACTCCAATCATCTGGCTCCATTCCAGCCTGCTCCTCTGCCCCTTAGGAAATCTTCCTTCCTGGTCTGATCTTTCCCAGTTTATCACCATTATCATTCGCCCACCCTCTGACGTGGAAAGGCTAATTCTAGTCAGATCTGAATCGTGCACCTTCGTTTAGGCTCCATCCTCTCCTGTCATATTTCCCAGCCAAGAACTGGACTTCTCACCCTTTTCTCCACAATTTCCCTGGGCAGCCAGGAAATCTGTGTGGCTCCCCGACCACGATGCCAGTTCTGTTGTTGGGTCTACTATGAGGGAATCACTGCCATGTTTCCTTCCCCACCTGCTGGAGCACCACGCAAAGCCCCATCCGAGCTCGCCTGCTTCCAGGCTGGAGTTCTTAGGATTAAATCCACTGTGCATTCTGTTACCAGACTCACCCCTCCCTTCTGGGTGCCTTTCAGCTCCATATATAAATACACTTATCCTTTCAACACTCACTTACTGAGCACAGGCATCCTCTCTGCCATCCCACCGACAAACCCAACCAAACCCAACCACTGTCCTAGTTGGACAGCCTCCATCCTTTCATCATTTCAGACTTTGCCCCATTCCTTCTCACCACCTGCTCCTAAAGGTGCAGCCTACAGAGGAGCATGAGATCCTGGATACACAGCTCTGAGGGCCGGCCAACCTCACCTCACCCCAGCTACTGAATCTAGAACACGTGGCCCTCAAACTCAGGGCTCCGCACCCATTCCCACCACACCAGATTCGGAGAGAAAATCCCATCCATCTGCCTTTCAATATGAAGCTCTCCCCCAGAGCTGATGAAAAAGAAAAAAGCATCAGAAAGCAACATGGAATACAAGAGCTCCAAGCTGGAAGTCAGAGCATCGACATCTCTTTCTTAGCCTCGCAACTCATTAACAGCTGACTTCGGAGCAGCCCCTTCTCTTCTGAGTTGCTCCAACCTAAAAAGGCATTTAAATGGAAGGGTTTCTGTTAACCTTTTCTGACTATCAAGAATTCCAGGGATGCGCCCAAGCCTGTTAATGAACCCCCAGATCCCAGGATTCCAGGTTAAGAACCTTAGTCTTAAAAGCAATGGTCTACTCTCGTCGATTCATTTCATTCAATCCTCAAGTCTTTGTTTCTGGGCCAATCGGCTTCCTGTAACGATCCCTAAAACACTAATGATAGAAGTCCTAGTTCTTTCTCTGACTCAACAAATTCTAAAATGGGATCATTTATTCTTTGCCCACAAACAGCTGGGAGAATGAGGTGGAAGAATGCAGAGTAATTGCTCATACCACCCTAGCCCCGTTCTCACCTGGCACCTGGTGGAACTCTGGTCCTCTCCTTCCTACTCTCAATTATCCACCACCACCTCCCCCACAAGGTGTGACTAGATCGGCACTCAACGCTAGCAGGAGGAGGATTCTCCTCTAGAACCGGCAGCTGGGGCAGCCAACCCCAGCACCAGGCTCCTTCAGATGAGCAACATGACTAGCTGTTCTGCTCCCTTCCCTCTGCCTCCTCCAACTTCAGTCACGTTGACTGATCTAGACCAGGCTGCTACCCTATGACCCAAAGACCCTGCTCACGGATGACAGGGCCCCTCAACCAGAACAAGGTGTGTAGGTAGCAGAGGGCAGGGGGGAGAGAGGCCCTCTGAGCGAAGGAGCTGAAGTCACTTCCACAGCAAGCAGCAAGGGGTGGGCGGGTGCTGGGCTCCCCAGGTCTAGACTCAGGAGAGTGGGTAGAGTCGTGCCTGACACCACCCTTCGTCCTCCCCCACAGCCCCTTTGTCTCTCTTCCCCACCCCCACCCCCCCAGCCAGTTCCTGAACATTATTCTTCCCCCACAACTTCCCCCAGCTTGTCAGACGCTGCTGCTGACGGCTACGAAGCGCCCCCAACCCACTAGGTGCAGGAGAACACGCGCCCAAAACAGTTTTTGGCAGGCGGCGGCGGAGGAGGAAGGGGGCCTCCATCGTGACACCGCCAGCGGGGGCAGGGGAAGGAAGAAGGGGTGGGTTAGCAGCAGGAGGCAAGAGAAAAGGGGAAGAAGGGGCAGAGACGGTGGCTGGGTGGGGGAGGGGCCTCATTAGAGGAGTCTGCCCAAGGTAGTGAGGGAATGCCTTTTTCCCCACATTCACTCCAACCCATCTCCCCGGGGCAAACAATAGGAGAAAGAAGGGTTAACTGAACCTTGGCATTTGGGCTAAAGGCTCCTACCCTCAGATCAGAACACCCCGCTCCAGGGTGGCCTAGAGATTGGGCCTGATCAGGGAGATACTACACCCCCCCCCCCCCCCACCACCACCAATGTGGCCCAAGGAAGCCACTTTGCCTGGAGTTTTGTCCGGCCTGGAAAGCCACTGGTAAGTCCACTCTGGTGGAGCAGGGCCTCCCGGTCCAGATCTATCTCCTCCGGCAGCTGTCCCACTTCCACCCCCCTCCAGGCTGCTTCCTGTTCCAAAGGTCAGAGGTCTGGGCGCCCATGCGGACGCCCTGCTGGTGCAGCAGATCCTGGGCTGTCCCGGGAGCCTCACCGGCCTGAGTCCGGCTGGCCCCCCAGGCACCCGCTGAGGTCCCACACCCCGTGTCCAGGCTGCACCGCTCCCTCCATCCCAGCACCACTGCTTCCTGGCAGCCTGCCCGGTGGCTCCCAGGGACACGCAGGAGAGGAAACGATCCCTCTCACGAGGCTGCAAGGTTGGCAGGGCCCGAGGGCAGCCTGGTCCACCGGCCAGGAACACGGGTCAGCAAGGAAATGCCAACAGCCCATCTGCCAGCCAGCTCCGCAAAAGCGTGGCTCCCAGCCCGCACCTCGGCTCCCCGCGCCCCGGCGAGGGCCTGCTCCCCAGCGCGCAGACCCCTGCCCCCGGCTCGCTGCGGGGCGGCTCTTCCTGGCCCCGGAACCGCCAGGTCCCGCCTGGGCGCAGCGAGGAGCGGGGCTGGGACTCCGGGGGAGGGCGCGGGTGGGACAGCAGTAACTTCGCATCTCACAGCTCGGGCCGGGCAGGGGAGCCGGCGCGCGCGGGCCACGGAAGCACACTTTGTCCCTGCCCAGCCCAGGCTGCCGCGGCCCGGAGATCCTCCCACCGGCCCTGCCGCCCTCCCGCCCCCGGCCTCCGTCCAGGAACCTACCCATAAGGCCAGGTGCAGCCCCTCCGCCGTCCGGCCCAGGTGTGATTCCGGCCCGGGAGCTCCGTAAGTAGCTGCCCGCCTGGGGGGAGGGGAAGGGGGCGATGGGGCTGGGGGCGGAGGGGGCCAGAGGGAGGGGGAGGGGGGCGCTGGGGGGGAGGGCTTGAACATTTTCTTTGTCTAGAACTCCAGGTCACGTGGGGCCCGCTGGAGTGCTTGGTTGGCTGCGAGAGGGCCGGGGGAGGGGGCCGGCTCTCCGACGCTGGCAGTGG
>NW_005871142.1:41500-58147 GCF_000147115.1 Myotis lucifugus | reverse complement strand
GATGTGTGTGAAAGAGAGTCGAGAGTCTGTTGTGGTTTTAACGTGAGCCCAGCCCCTCCCCCACAGACTGTGAAATTATGTATGCCCATTTTGTAGTCATGAGTGAGGGAGGGAGCCATTGGTGGTGAGGTGGGCGGCAGGCGAAAGGACAGATGAGATTAGGGACCATCTGCGAACCAGGAGAAAGTTGTTCAAAGTGAGTCTCAGAAGCACACCAAAAAAAAAGAAAAAAAGAGAGGAAAAAAAAACGCTTACAGACGAGCGAAGCAGCCCAATAAGTTGTAGGGAAACTCCGAGCGCACAGCGATGGACGGAAGGCGCCCGCACGAACCGAGAGCGTCCCGAACGTGGCGGGTGGGGGTGGGGTGGGGGCTCCCTTCACTCGGTGGGGGATGGAGAGGGGCGCCCTGAACAGCTGGCCGAGCAGTGCAGGCTCTGAAAACCTCTTCCTGGCCAAGTCACTGGGTCCCCTAGGTCGGCCTTGAATTTCTCCCTTTCTTGTGTGCAAGGTTGGGGCTGGGGGCCAGTTCAAAAGTAGAGTAGCCCCCCCTTATGCGGGGGCGGAACTTCGTCCAAGACGACACCCCTCCACCCCCCACCCCCGAAGGTGCCTGAAACCTTGGATACTACCCAATCCTATATATACTTTTTTTCCTATACGCACATACCTATGATGAAGTTATAAATTAGGCACAGTAAGGGATTAACAACTAATAAAATAGAGCAATTACAGCAATAGACTTGTGAATGTGGTCTCTGGGAAGATCACTGGCCCAGCTGGCGTGGCTCAGTGGTTGAGCCTGGACCTATGAAGGAGGTGATGGTTCGATTCCCTGTCAGGGCACATGCCCGGGTTGCGTGCTGGGTCCCCAGTGTGGGGCATGCAGGAGGCAGCCGATCAATGATTCTCTCTCATCATTGATGTTTCTCTCTCTCTCCCCCCCTCCTCTTCCTCTCTGAAATCAATAAAAACCTAATTTTTAAAAGAAATATCACTGTACTCACCCTTTTTCTTGTGATGACATGAGATGATAAAATGCCTCCATAATGAAATGAAGTGAGGTGAATGACTAGGCGTCGTGACACAGTGTTAGGCGTCTACTGACCGTCTGACCATATATATGTCAGAAGGGGGATCATCTGCTGTGGGTAACCCTGGATCATGGAGCTATGACAATGTGGATGGTTGGGGAAATTTATTATTTTTGGACTGTGGTTGACCTTGGGTAACTGAAACATAGAAAACCAAGCCCCAGATGAGGGGAGAACTACTGTACAGCAATTCCTCCCTTCTCACCCATCTGCAGCTCAAGACTACATTCCTCTTCTTCGGGAGCCTCTAGTTGGAGCCTCAAGGTACAGCCTAAGCCATTTCAAGCTCCCCCTTCTCAGCAGAGGCCCCAGGAGGACAGACACGCGAGGCACTAACAGATTCAGCTAGACTTGGACAGACAGGAGAAAGCCATTGAAAAGCAAACATCTGTAAAGGTGACTGTCATAAGTACCAAGCTCAGTGGGCCAGGGTGGCTTAGAAGCCAACAGAAACTGGGTCGTCTGGATGGTAAGTGAGGTCAGAGAGATCCGTGCAGAGCACAGGTGGGATCTGAAGAAGGAATCAGATTTGGAATGAGCTAGGATAGGTGGAGAATAAGAGATGGTAGTCAGGAGGGGGGAAACTTGTCCACCTTCCACCTCCAACCCGACTAGAGCTAAAAGGTGCAGAGAATGATGCCCACAGCTAGATCCCATAGCAGTGAAGAGTCCCTGCAGCTTTTCTGACAAGAGGAGATGGGTGGGTAGTTTGGGAAGGTTAGCCTGGTTTCCGTTTGCAAGACAAATAAATCTGAAAGAGCAGAGGAGCCGAAGGTGAATGCTCCCCGGGGAGGCTGTCTGACCAATGGCACTTGTCAGAAGATCTGGACTTGGAATATGGTTCCATCAGGACCTCAAACAAGCCACTTAGCCCCAAGAAGCCTGTTTTCTTATTTGCAAATTAGGCGTGACGACACCTGCCCTCCCAGGCCCTGGAATACCAGCATCTCTTAAGGATCATCTCATGCCGTGGATGCCTGGCTTCCAGCCAAAGTCAGCGGGGACATACTGGCTGGAACCGGTGCTGGTATGATGAGGTCAAGAGATCTGCTCTGAAGGAGAGCCCACCATCTCCTGGGGCTCAGCACCGTTCTGAGCAAGCGAGCCCTGAACAGGGAGGAGGACTCCAAATCGGAGTGCCTTCTCCAAATAATTCTTGGGGAGTACAGACTTCCCTCTCCCAACCCCGCTGAGACCCAGAATCCATGCAGCAAAGAGGAGCCATTCGACAAAACACAGACCCTTCTCTCAACCATGTTTCAACTCAAAGTATCTACGTAGTACACTTTCCCAGGAGATTCCCCAAGCAGAGATGAGCAGCCCTGAATTCAAACCTCTTGCCTGCTCCCACCCTTTATGGGATGTAATATGACTTGCTTAGCTGCTTCTCTCACTGCTGCCTCCTCAGCATCCAGGCCCTGTCAACAGGCCACTTTAGACCTCACCCTAGGCCTCCTCTCAAAATGAAGTCTGAATTCTGGCTTGGCCGGCTCTTTTTAATAACACTACCTCATCTATGGCATCTCCCTTTCCATTATTACATGGCTAACCCCCTTCGCTTCTACACTCTGTTGGTATTGGGGCTGCTTCATCCAGGACTCAGAGTGCCAGAACAGACACAGTCTTCAGTTTCACTTTCTCTTGGCTAACTTAACAAGTAGCCTCCCTCCAGCTGCCAAACTTCCTCATTCTCATTCTTTAAAATTAAGCTCACATCTTACGTCTTCTACACAGCTCCCATCTTTAGCAAAAGGAAGCCCAAACTCAAAGGTGTCCCCTCGCAACCGAGGGTACCGTCCCTCTCCTGTAGCTATGGGGCAGAAAAGGTTACCCTCTTCTATTCTATCAGAGATGTGTGCCTCTGCTCAGCGGGCAGACAGACCCCAAAGCAGAAAAGATGCCAAGATCTAGGGCAAGGGGGGCTTTGGTAAAAGGTCAGGAAAAACCCAGGGCAGCCTTCAAGGATCCTTAGGTCACATTTGTCCTCCACCTTCCAGTGTAACCCTCTCAGGGTGACTACTGGGGTAGATCTTTTGATTGAGATAAAGATAGTCAACCTAAAAAAAGCAGGGCCATGTAAAGCAGCCAAGTTCTTGAAAATGTCATAGAAAGTATGTTGAAAGGAGGAACTCCTAGAGGAAAAGAAGATCTGGTGGATGTCAAGAGCCTAAAAGAAGTGTTGGAGAGGAAGCATCCAGCATGGTCCAAAAGAGGGTGACCTGAAAGAGAGGGCACATTTCCTGTTTGGCAGGCAGGGAGCGGTGACTCAACAGGCCTGCTGAAAATGGCTCTGAAGGACACCTGACTCTTCGCCCTGATCCTGTATTCATCAAGCAAACTTCTAACTTTAATTTTCCAGTGACTCTGATACCAGGAAGTTGCCAGAAACAGCAGGACAAAAACAAACAACACAGCAGGACAAGTTCAGGGATCTGTGTGGCACAGACACGGCCTGTAATACGTTGGTAAATTTAACATTCTGGTATATGTAACCCTCCCGCGTCTCTGAGGAGCATGATCATGGTAAGTTAATTTGACTTTCCAGCTCACAGACCTGAGATGATACACAAGGCCATGATACCCCGCCAAAGGGCAGCCATTTCCCCCAGTTCAGGTGGGAATGCCATGACTGCCTGACTGGTTCTAACTCCAAGTCCAGCGTTCAGTTCATGCTCTGTCATAAAATCCAGGGCTCACAGGATGTGGGCAGGTTATCTTACTTCCATCAAACCTGGCATTTACCACCTGGCTCCCTTTACTCAAAATCACAGAAGCCACAATCCCTAGGAAGCCACCTGCAAAGCCGCACATTGGGGAGACACAGTCTATTTTCTGCCCCACAAACATTCCTACTGACCTCAAGGCCAGGGAGACCTTACCCAGACAAAAGACCATGAGATAAATATGGATGTCTATTCTGATCCTGTCCTCCCACCTACAGCTGGACAGCCTCAGAGCTACACACTAGACCTCTGACTACCTCCTGACTACGTCAACAGTCTGTATGGCACTCAAGGCCCCCACAATCCACAGCACTTACGTCATGCGTCATGCTCCCCACACTCTGTCTGCCTACTTACTATTCCCCAAATATGTGGGGGTTTTGTGCCTTTGCTCATACTCTCCTTGCTCCTCCCCTTCAACTCCCACCAGCCCAAATCCTACTTATCCTTCTGGCCCACTTCACCATTACCTCCACCATGAACATCTCTCTAGACCTGAACTGTCCAATAAGGTAGAAATAATTCAGTTCCTCATCTGTACCAGCCACATTCCAAGGATCCAGAGCCACTTGGGGACGGGGGCTCCTGAAGATGGCACAGGTTTTAGAACATTTCTATCACTGCAGCAAGTCCCTCTGGACAGCGCTGCTCTGGCCCTCACCCTCATGTTCCCCCTCCTCCTCCGTGCTCCCACAGCACTTTGTAATGCCCTCTTTGCACCTGCCAATCTTTGCCTGTGCTAAGGTGATTGTGTACTCATCTTTCTCCTCCACTAGATTAAAAATTCCTAGAGGGCAGGGACTGGGTCTTACTCAGCTCCATGAAGAAGTGGTGTGGACAGCACTCCTTGCACGCTTAGAGCAGCGGTTGCCAACCGGAGGTCCGAAAGGTTGGCGACCGCTGCTGTAGACAGTCTATGCTGACTGAAACCCACCTTGTCTCATCCAGAATCCACCGGCCAAGTTCCTGCCGGGGGACAGATACTTTCCATAGCAAAATTCTAAAGGGGCTAAGAGGTCCAGGTCTAGGGCTCCCCAAAGAGGAGGGAACCTTTGTTTTCCTATTCCCCTGCAGTCCACATGGAGGCTGCAAGCAAATGACCAGGACTGAGCTGCTCCTGGTGAAGCTAAAAATAGCCACGGAGCCAACAAGGAGTTAGCAGGACTTGTTGCTAAGGAGACCAGTGTGGCAGAGAGAGCCACCAAGCAGGGAGAAAATATCAGACCTGCACCCAGAGAACAGAGGCCATGGTGGGGGGGCGGGCACTCGGAGTTGATAGGGGTCCAAGGCTCCCACCTGGAGATGGCCTGACTTCTGGCAGCTCCTGACTAATGCTCTAAGTGGGGCAAATGTTTCCTCTGTCCCTCAGTAACCCATCTCCATGGAAACCACCATGACTGGGGTGAAGTACCAGCCCCTGGAAGGAAGGCCTCTGCCTAGAGCTGGTTGTTATGGCAACATCCCCCCTTTCTGTCACTCTTTCTCTCTGCTGGCTTCTCCTGTGGGGAAAGGTGGGGGCCTGGTCTGGGCTTAGCCAGCATGACCAGGGACACCTGCTTTCTGACAAGAGTCACCTGCAAGGGGCACTTCAGAAGCTCCTGGAGCCCAGAGAGGCCAGTCCCTCCTCGGCACAGGGCAGAGCTTCCTCTTCTTCCCACGAGGCTTCACAGGTCGTCTTGTGAAGCATCCCAAACTCACTCAGGTTTAAATGTATCAGGATCACCCAAGGAGGTTTGTAAAAATACAGATTCCTGGGCTCTCTAAGGTGATCAGCAGCTTGGGTAGGGCCTAGGGATCTATTAAAACCTCCCTAGGGAATCCCAATACTGGCCAGGTGTGGAGACCACTAATGGCCTGGCTGTCTCTGTCACAATGAGGAAACTGAGGCCTAGAGGGATTGGGCCCCCTGCCCCCCACCAAGGGGCAGAGCCATTAACTGAAGAGGAAGTGGTCTGGGGAGAGGAGGGGCAGGCAGGAGATGCAGAGGGAAGCGCCCTCTGTGCACAAGCCCAAGGTGAGGCCCCATCTCCTGGGCCTTTCCCTCCTGCTTCCCCTTCAAGCCAGAACATGCTGTTGCCTTGACACTGGATTGTGATTTAAAACCGAGCCTTTCGACAAGCTGTCCCCTATGGCAGAAAGTGGAAGGTGGAGAGAGGGGCTGGGCAGTCTGGTTCCCAGAGTGTATAGAATGGTGGCAGCCCAGGCAGATGATTTGGGCTGAAAGAGAAATCCATCCTCTTTCGGAGGGAAAGCAAAAGGGTCACCATGGCAACCTGCAGTGTGCTAGCCTGGCTGGGCTCCTTGCCATCAGCCAGGAGAGGTGCAGCATTTAGGCAAACACCATGGGGCAGGGGGGCCCCACCCACCTTGCCAGTGGAGTTTTAGAACCTGAAGAGGCCATGCCCTACCTTGGAGCGCACCCCTGAGCCTGCCTGAAACACCTGCACTCCAGGGTCCAGGAGCACTGGGCCGCACGAGCCAGGCTGGGTGAGGACACTGAGGAGGTGGAGGACAGGGTGGGGGAGACGGGCCTCCACCTTTCTGTTACTCTCAGCCTAGCTGTGTGCCCAAGACCCATCCCACATGGAACCAGCCCTCATTCAAGACAGCATGCAATTGGGTAGTAAATTATGTGCTCGAGATGCTTTCTCCGCATCTGGAAGGAAAGCTGGGGAGGCCAGGATCAGCAAAGGCAGTGAGACCCAGGGGAGGGAGCCGGTAAACAAGGGATGGTGCAACCTCCCAGGTCTCTCAGGCAGGAATGGCCAGATCTCATATCTGCAATTGCATCTGCTCCCCGAGGATGAGCAGCACAGGCCTGTTCCATAGGGGGAGGCTGCTCCGCAAACCCCACTCTGCCCGCACTTTCACAGCCCGGAGCTGCGGGGTGTGCACCGGTCCACCTGTGAGTGAGGAGGTGCAGGCTGGGCAGGGAGTGGGGTAGGGGAGAGGGCGGGGGTGCTGCAGGTCCCCAGACCTCACTTGCTTCTGACCAGGAAAATCAACAGAAGCAGTGGCTGCGAGGTCCCAGACTGCTCAGGGCAGGGGTCCTCAAACTTTTTAAGTAAGTGCCTAGCCTCTTTGGATCAGCTAATGGGACCACAAATATCTGCTGAGTATTACAGATAAGATCAAAGGAAGTCAGTGAGAAGCTTGCTTGAGGACACGTCTCTAGGAGAGAAGTGATAATTTCATACCTTCAGGGGGAGGGGAGATGCCGGTCAAAAGGAACCCTGCAAACCCCACCAATGGCCCCCGGGCTGCTCTCCCCTCCCCTCCTCCACCCTGTTGCCTGGCTCCAGGGGTCAAAGGGAGGGGCTCAGGGACCACCATTCAGATGCAGGCCTGCAGACCCTCTCAAGTTTCAGGGTCCGAAGAGAAGGCTCAGGAGGCGCTCGGCCCAGGAGCATTGTGGTAAATAAACTAGGCTGCAAACAGCGGGCACGCCTATCATCTCCATCCCAAAGGAAAAATTTGAATTCCTGTACCAGGTCTTTTCCGGCCTTCTGCCCCACCCATGTTTGGACTGGTCCCCCAGGTCTGCCTGCCTTAGAGCCTGTCCTTCCTCGACTCAGCACCGAACCTTGGATTCGATCACCTGGAGAAACACCTGGGCCAGGGCCCTTCACCAAGTTCCAGAACTGAGCACTACAGAGCAGGGCCCAGGCCGGGGCAATGACAAACCTCCCAGAGGATCCCAGCGTGCAGCGAGAGCCCCGCTGTGGGTGACAGGGGGGTTGGTAGCTGATACAGTAATTGCATCTTTGGGGGACTCCTTTCTGTGCCAGATTTTGCGGACTTCAAATCATCCAAAGCGTAAGTGTTCTCAAACTTTCACAGCAATCGTCTGCACGGGGCAGAGCTACCTTTCCTGGCTACAAAACCAGATTTCTCACGGATTCTGCCCCCACTGGTTCAGACTCGGGCCTGGGAGTGCGCCTTTTAGCTCACTGCCCAGTGCGATGGAGCAAGACACAAACCCACCCTGTAAGAAACACTGAATTCTGAGAGGATCTTCGGTATGTATAAGACATGTCCAACTCAATTTCAGTTTTGTTGATTTTTCCCCCCCACAAAGTTGCCTTTCAAACAGCGTCTAGGTTCAAATACAGAAGCGACTGAACTGCTTTATTCCTATTTTTACTTAATCCACCTGAGTTGGAAGTGAAAATATTTATACTGCCCATCCTTGACTAAAGATGAATGGGCAAGAGTCATATATGCATCTGTGAAGGATATGAAAGAATGGCAAGTGGGAAAAGTGGTGAAATTCACACACACACACACTCAGTTGTCAGGGAGGGTATAAACTGAGAGGTGAGGGACGAGGACGGCCACATAGACTTGGGGGAGGGGGTTAGAAAGGGCTCCACTGATAGGTGGAAAGGGGAGCTTTAGTTCCCCAACTCCTTTTGGAGTCTCTCCTGGTTGCCAGCTGCTCCCAGACACCCCAAGTGTCTGTCCCTCCTGTCCTGCTCCTCCCAATGCGGGCGGCTCTCCTGCTTCAGCAGTTCCCTCCCTGCACTCAAGCCTGCACTTGCCCTCCACGTCCATGACTCCGTTTGAGCTGCCTGCTCACCCTCTCCCCATGGACAGCCGACCTGCTGGCTTCTCAACAGCAGCTTGTCCAAAACCCAACTCAAAGCCCACCCCCTTCTAAGAGAACATCTTCATGATGTTGAGGTAGGCAGAGAATTCTTAGAGATACACACACACACACACACCAGTAAAAGGGGGGAAAGGGTAAATTGGATTTTATTAAAATTAAAAGCTTTGGCTCATCAAAATACATCCGTAAGAGAATGAAAAGTCCGTGTCCCCTTCCTGTCCCAAACCTGCTTTTCCTCCACGGTTCTCCAGTTCAGGTAATGATACCCTCCCCCACTCCACAAATACCAGGCAGGTTTCTCCCTTTCCTTCAACCAGAGACAAGTTCTACCACTTCTATCAAGCCTGATTCCCATTACCTGGACCCTCAAAGCCAAATGCAATGCCCTCCTAACTGGTCCTACTTCAAACATCCCCTCTCTGGGCCCCTTACAGCGCGGCCAGGGTTATCTTCCTATTATACACACTCCGTGCTCTCACATTCCAGCTCCCTACTGCACAATGAAGCCTAAATTTCTCACTATGACATGGCGACCTTTGACAATCTGACCATCTTCCTTTGTAGTTTTATCTCTTCTTATATTTCCTCCCCAACTCCCACACCCTAGTTACCAGATCTCTTGCTGTTCCCTAAACAACCCAGAAGTTTCATGCCTCCTTCTATTTGTCCTCAGGGGTTCCTTTCCCTGAAATGCCTTCCTCATTTATTCCTATTGGAATTCTCAAAGGACACCTCCTCCAGGAAGCTTTCCAGGAGCTCCCCCAGAAGTTCTCTGGCCTCTGACAGTGCGGCTCATGGCGAACATTCTGAACACTCCCACCTCCTCCACTAGGCAATGTGTGCACAGCGTCCAGCATCTCCTCCAGCGCCAGCTCCGTGCTGATTTAGTAAACACTGAATTCAAGTCTGTTAAATCCTTCATCTCATGCATTGGCTCCTTATAGAGTCAGAGTCCAGCCTACCACTCAATGCATGAACACCCCAGGGACCTCCCTGACAAATGGTCTGGTTTTGAAAGCAGAGAAAACATTACCATTATTTCTTTTCCATTGTCTGCCTCCTAGAAAGCGCTATGAGAATGCTTCTAAAAGTTGAACTAGCTCTAGGCCGTTTGGCTCAGTGGATAGAGCGTAGGCCTGTGGACTGAAGGGTCCCGGGTTCGATTCTGGCCAAGGGCACATGCCTGGATTGCGGGCTCCGTCACCAGTGGGGGGCGTGCAGGAGGCAGCCAATCAGTGATTCTTTCTCATCACTGATGTTTCCATCTCCCTTCCTCTCTGAAATCAATTTAAAATATATATATATATACTAAATATGCAAAAATCTTGAGGTGCTCTAGACTCCAAACTCCAGTTCTGCCCATGCGACCTCTCCACAAGGATCTCCATGTGGCTCTTACCACCTTACCTCGGGGAATCTTAGTTTCCTAATAGTAAGGTAGGGATAAGGTAGGGATAAATACAGTTCTTATAGTCATTCCAGATCATCTGTCAAATGACAAAGAATTGTACAATTTAATGATGCGTTTGATGGCGAGGGAGAACAATCCACAAATGGGGGGAGTACAGGGCCTCACAAGCAGTGGAACATTCTTCCCCAGGGATTTTGGGGGCGTTAGAAGAGGCAATGCGGAACCGGAACCGGGGCAGGATTGACTGGGAGGTCGGGATTTCCTTATAAGGCCAGCGGGTCTTGGAGTAAGGTGAGCCGGCTAAAGCTGAGTTGGAGGGCTGTGATTGGTGAATGTTAGGTTTCCTCGTCAGGTGTTCCCCGTAAGTGATTGTGACGTGGGCCGGGCCACTGGGGCGGCCTCCATTTCGTGGGTCCCGAAATATAAATGAACTGGACCACCGTTTAGGATTATGGTGAGAAGGCAGTGCTCTTGGCACAGTGCCTGGCATGCGCTAGGTGCTCAGCGACGGCCGTCCCCTTTGGCCCAGTTCAGGCTTGGCTGTGGCCGGCGGCTGGATCCTGGGTGAGTTACTACCACCCTCCCCGCCACTTGTTTACTCACCACCAAAAAATGGGGTTGTTCTAAGAGCTTTTCTCTCAGATGAAGTGATCACTCCAGTGTGCAAACAGCCCATCCACTTAAGAGACAATAGGCGCCTCACTGATGACAATTTCACGGGCGTCGGGAAGAAGGGCCAGCAGCCCCGCCAGCGCTGCTGATTGCAGGCTGTCGCCGGAGCACCTCTGAAACGTGTGCGGCCTGTGGGTGAAGTGCCCTGGGCCGTCATGCCTGCTCCAAACGGCACCTTCTCTTTGAAGGCGGATGCTGTTTTTGAGGCCGCCCTATACCAGTTCAGGTTTCCATTAGTTTGTATGTGGCGAGTGAGTGAAGAATGTCCGCCCGTCAGAACACCCTAAAGCTGCTAGTTTACATATTTTGCTAATAATCTGGTTTTAGTCCTTAATGGTCTACTTTGTGCTGCCATGTCTCATGTCTCCTATATACGAAAGCCCAGGATATCACACTTAATTCATCTATTCCCGAAGCCCCCAGCACAATGCCCCCTACTCAGTAGGCGGGTGGTGATGGCTTATTAAATGGAATATAGCGCAGCAGGAGCTGACCCGCTGGACATTCCCAGGCTGTTCTTCCCAGGGCAGACAGGAAGCACAGTCTGTTGAGACTGCAGGGCTATAAAGCCAGAGGAAGCAACATTTGCTCAGCTCACAGAAGCAACAGCGCAAATGGCCAATAAACATATGAAAAGATGTCTAGCCTCACTTATTATCTGGGAAATGCCAATTAAAATCATAACAAGATGCCATTTCCCACCCATTAGATTAGCAAAATATTGATGTTGGCAAAGGTGGGAGTCTTCTCATACCCAGTTTATAGGAGCATAAATTGGTGCTGCCCTTTTGGGAGGGCAATTTGGCAGATTCTGTAAAATGCAAAATGCACGTTCCCGTGGACCCAGCATTTCCCTTTCTAGAGAAGCACAGATGCACAAAGAGGCACAACCCGGGATGTTTACTGTTGCAATGGTTACGCAGTAAAATATTGTAAACAACACAAATGCCCAGGAAGAGAATGGTTAAATAAAACCACGGTAATCCATATGGTGGAATAGAACAGTAATTTCGTGACTAGACTGCCCAGACTTATTATAAGTGAAAAACCAAGCTGTAAAATGAAACTACGGTGTGGTTCCACTTAAAAAAAAAGGGGGGGGGGAGCCAACAACTGTGAAGCAAAAATTATGTATTTACATACACACACGGATAAATAGAAAAAACCATGTCATATATACACCAAACTGATAGCATCAGGTACCAGTGGTGGAGGAATGACAATGGGAGGGGAGGGTTTTTTACAGTAAGAACGTATCTGTGTAAAACTTAAAAAATTTAAAATTATTTTTAAAAAGTATCAAGCTGCTATGATATGCTAGCCCTGTGCTAGGAGCTTTAAATGTTATGTATTACCTTGTGAGCCCACACAACTCAGATTATTCATTCATTCAGCACATCTTTCCCTCGTCCCTCTGAAGGCCAGCCCTGGGGGCAGAGGTGTTCAGAGTGTCCGCACAGAACAAGCGCGGGCTAGGGAGAGGCAGGGACAAACGGTGAGGGCTGCTCTCCTGGAGGTGAGCCGTGCCTGGGAGAGCAGAGCACAGCCAAGTCTAGCCACAGTGGTTACGTGACGCCTAAGGCCCCACAGCTGGAAAGAGACTGGGTCCGCATTGGAACTCGCCTCCAAAGGCACCCTTCCCTTCAGGAATGTGAAGGATTCTGCTGGGCGGGAGGGAAGGGGAGGCTGGATCTGAATGTTGGGGGAGGGGAAGGGAGAAGAGACTATATTTGGGTCACATATTATTTGTTATCATCACTCCTTAATTTGTATTGAGCATCTCATATGTGTAAGGATGCACGAGTTCCTCCCTTCAGGTTGGGAGCTAGGAAAGAGACCAGTTCCTAGATCTGCAGGACATGGTATCTTGCCTTGAAATAATTTAGAATCGTGTTGGGGTGCAGACGTCACTGAGAGAGCAGTAACATCACCGGGCTATAGCTGAGTCCTAAAGCTCTAAGTGGACATATGGAGTCCACAGGCCCTCTCTCTGGCTGGATGGCTGGTCCAGCTGCTCGGCTAGGCCTCTGCTCGCAGTGCTGAGGACCCATGAAGTAATACGTGCGAGAAGCGCTTCCTAAACCCTAAGCACTCCCATGGGGCCTTTTGTTCTGATAATTAGCAGGAAGGGGATCCTAGGACTTGCCTTCCTTTGGGAGGAGGAATTGCCTCACCTTTGCCCTCCCCGCTGCTGGGGTCTGGCCAGTTCTCCCAGGCCAGGGAAGGCTCTCCCGGCTCAAGCACAGCAAAGGCGCAGTGGGAACAGCAGGAGCGCAGGGTGAAGAGTGGAGGCAGCACCTTACCTGTGGGAGCCTGCCCACACAGGTCCCCTGGCCCCACGCTATTCTCCAGTACACCTGCCAGCACCTCGGGACACCAAGGGCCGAGCTCCCTGAGAAGGTGTCCCACATTCACCAACCTCCCAACTGCTTAGCAGCCAATAAGTATTCCTTGAGCCTATTCTTTCTGCCCAGTACCAGGTTGGGTACAATGGGATAAGACATGATTAACACATAAAAAATAGTGCAAAACTACTCTATGACACTGGCTGCTACATCCAACAGTATTATCAGTGAGGGCTACAGGGCTGCAGAGAAGGGAAGAGGTCACTGTAGACTAGAGCAATCCTGGAGAGCTTCCTGGAGGAGGCAGCAGCTCTTCAACTCAACCCTGAAGAATGGATAGGAAAGCACAGCATGAAGAAAGGCAAGGAGGAGGGAAGGAGCCTGGCAAACATAAAGGGGAGACTGGTCTCTCATATTAGAGAATGGTGGTGAAGTGGGGTGGGGTGGTTGTGGCGATCACAGTGAGGGTTGAAGCCTAGAGAAACACCCAGAGGATTTCTGACGTGAAAGGGGAGACAATAGGGAGCCACTGTGTATTCTATAGCAGGGCCTGGTCATGATTAAAGCAGTTTGATCCTTAAAAGGATTAGTAAAGAGGTGCAAAGAATAAGAGCTGGGACAGACAGAAGACAGACAATAGCATCCCTGCCCCAGCAAGAATTCCCACTGCAGCCTCGGGGAAGGAAGAAATGCCCCGTTTTCCTCATCCACGTATTTTAAATTTCATTTATTTTGTGATATTCCATGTCTTCTTTAAAAAATTTTTTTTGGCGGGGGGGCAGGAGAGTCTGGGGAGGGAGGTAATCAGATGGGCAGAAAAGTAAAGAGTGGCCCTCACTTAATAATTGTGGACTAACTGACAAGGGTGGTCACTGGAAAAGGAAACTGAGCAGAGGAAGAAGGCCCAGAGGAAAGGGGCAGGTGCAGACCAGAGTCTGGTGGGAGCCCCACAGTAGGGCACACAAGCCCCAGCCCCTTCCCGCTGCTCTCGGCCCCCGAGTCGCTGTGTCCCACCGCCACAATCTTCCCTTCTTGTGCCTCAGAACCTGCAAGCTGTTCACCTCTTACTGCAATGCCCGCCCCCTCCCCTAAATCCCAGTGCCTCCCTTAAAAGCCAGAAGCCACCGCCTGCTGCTGGATGACGACCCCAGACCCCAGGCAGAGTAAGTCTAAGTCCCGTGGGGCGTTGCTCTTCTGAGGTACCCGAACCCTCATCCTATCCTGGGACAACTGAGTCCTCTAGGCTTCCAAGCAGCCCTGGTATCTGCACAGCACTCAGATGTGGGGGGCTCTGGGAGTGAGCTCAAAAACTGTGCTCTGCAGGGGCTTGTCAAGAGCAGGTGTCTCGTTCCGGGTGAGGAAATGCTGGCTGGACCTGCAGGTGACACAGCGGGGGGGGGGATGTCTTTTGGGGAGGAGGGCAAGGCAAAGGATCTATGACAGCACAGAAGCAGGAAGGAGCTCAAGACAGGCGGAGGCTGGGGGCAGAGATCTGGGGGTGCCGCAGCTGAGGGACAGAGGAGGACGCTGAGGAGGTGCAGCCGAGGAACTGGGAAAGAACCTCAGGGACAAGGGCAGGAAGGCCTCCGGAGGCAGTTTCAGAAGAAAGGGTCAAATGCCAGAGAACCACTAGAGATGGAGGGAGGAAGGATTCACCCTGGGTAAGTAAGCCACTTAGAAATCGGGGCTGATGGGGACAGTGACTACTCTTCAGTCTGAGGGGAGCTTGGGAATCTGGAAAGATACCTGTCTCCCCAACATCCTGTTACCTGCAGCCAGTCCTCCCCCAGCCCCTGGCAGAGCCCCAGAGGGTAAGTGTGGTCTTCCAGCCCCGTCCCACGTGGCAGTGGGAACCTGAATGCTAACCCCATCCCACCCCATTCCCTGCCTGAGCTTGTGGCCAGCGTACAACTCCGCACCCTGGACTCCCCGCTTGAAAATGAGGGGATCGCCAGTTCCGACGCTTGTATGAGAAGTCATGCAATTGTTTGCAGACGTCTCTGGTTATATCCTATGAACAGAACAATTTTACTCGCAGAAATGTAGTTTGTAGATCTCTATATCTCAGGTTGCACAGATCTAAAATATTGTAAATTAAATCAACTTTTGGAGTTTTTTCCTGTTAATACTCATTGGTTACCTATACTGGCTGGGTTTACGATTTTCTAGAAAAGCTTCTGATGACTGTGGAAGCTGGGTGACATAAGCTCATGGGGGTTCAGTATACTACTCTCTCTGCTTCTGTGGGAGTTAGAAAAGGTTCATGACAAACAAGTCTTTAAATTTTAGTAGAAAAAACCCCCCCAAAAAATTTAGTAGAAAACTTAAAATTGAGAAAATGTATCTATTATCTTAACCTTTCCAGCAAGTTAAGAAAAGACCTCTTTTATTGCAATGGAAGGCCTTCAGGGGAGCACAGTTTGAGGACTGTAGAATTTCTAGAAGCTTTCTTAGGTCTAAAAGTCCTTAAGTCTAGCTTCCAGCCCCAAGGCTAAGGAAGGGCAGAAAAAGCACCACGCATCCATAACAAGGGGTTAAAAAGCAAAGCCCCGCCCACGGTCCCAGGGAGCCTGGAGTGGGGCAATTGACCCGACGGGTAGAACAGCCCAGTTCCCAATTTCCATCCCAAAGATCACACGTCATGCTCAGCGGCAAGTCCCTCTCTCCTCCTAGACTTGGACTGGCTGCCCCTTTCTAGGCTCTTCCGGGGAAAGTAATCTCTTCCTTCCTGGATCCTGAAAGAACTGGAAACAATCAAGTCGCCAAACCCCCACCCTGTTTTGACTTTCTCTAGAGTCTAGAGCAGTGGTTCTCAACCTTCTGGCCCTTTAAATACAGTTCCTCATGTTGTGCCCCAACCATAAAATTATTTTCGTTGCTACTTCATAACTGTAATGTTGCTACTGTTATGAATCGTCATGTAAATATCTGATATGCAGGATGGTCTTAGGCGACCCCTGTGAAAGGGTCGTTCGACCGCCAAAGGGGTCGCAACCCACAGGTTGAGAACCGCTGGTCTAGAGCAAACCCTGGAACGATGTACTGAGGATCACGCCTTCCTCTGTAGGCCTGGGGTACAGACAGTGAGAGTGAAGGCGAAATGCCCCAGGTGGTGGCAATTCACAGCCTTTCACGTTTCCCTGCCTTCCTCTGCTCATCACACACGCAGGAGAGCAGCCACACCCACTGGGCTTCCTTGGGCCTCTCCCTCCCCATCGCCCGCCCTCCGCTCACTGCTGCCCTCCGAGGGCTGGCTCGCACCCGCCGCACGACCCCCACGGAAGCTTCTCTCAGAAAAGTCACCAGCTCCCTCCAGTTCGTCAGACGCAATGGGCATGAATCAACGAATTCAGCTTCCGCAGGGCAGGTGGCCACTCTCCCCGGAAAACCTTCCCTCCGAGACCCACACTCTCCCCTTGGCTTCCTCCCAGGCCGCTGCTGTCCCCACCCGCCACCCTTCTCTAGAGGACCTTAAATGCAGGGGTTCCTGCAGCCCAGACCTCCCTCTGCCCAGGCCCCGGCACCTCAGTATTTCAACAGGAACTCTTGATTCCCAAACCTGTTCCTCCCTAGTCTTCCCCGTCAGAGGACAAGGTACAACAGCCACAGCACTCAGGCAGGACCCCTGGGGTTGTCTTTGAGTCCTTCCATTTGCTCCTGCAGCCTCCCATCCATCAGCACACGCTACTGGTTCCAACTCCAACCTCCGTCTCCCTTGCTGCCTGGAGTCCACTTCAAATTCTCTTCTCTTGCACAGAGACCATCCAGTGTGCTCAGATTCAACCAGCTTTTGGA
>NW_005871142.1:36884-41400 GCF_000147115.1 Myotis lucifugus | reverse complement strand
TCTGCCTAGAACAGCGGTTCTCAAGGGGTGTGGGTCGCGACCCCTTTGGGAGTCCAATGACCCTTTCACAGGGGTCGCCTAAGACCATCGGAAAACACATATATAATTACATATTGTTTTTGTGATGAATCACTATGCTTTAATTATGTTCCATTTGTAACAATGAAATGGGGGTCACCACAACATGAGGAACTGTATTAAAGGGTCGCGGCATTAGGAAGGTTGAGAACCACTGGCCTAGAACATTCTCTCCCACCTGGATCCCCACAGAGCCAGCTCTTCCATTCCTTTAGGTCTCAACTTAAATGTCACTTCCTCCAAGAAGCCTCTCCTGATTACCCCACCCAGAGCAGTCCTCAGTTATCCTCTATTTCGGCCCGTTTACTTGTTTTCTGTCCGTCTCCCCCATCAGAATGTCAACTCCACGAGGACAGGAATTATATACGCAGAGCCTAGTATACTGCTTGATACCGGGTAAGCATAAGCATTCAATAAACATTGTTGAAAGATCAAAGGAACCAGTTACTACCTAAGGATTAAGCAGTTCCCTGAAAGTACCAGAGATTAATCTGAAGGGGAAACCGAGGCTCATCCAGGGCCCCGACAACAGCCACAGGGGGTGGCTGAAGCTAACTTCCGGTTTTCCAATAATGTGGGACCAGTTGGGGCACAGACCAGAAGGCTCCTCACCTCCCTTTTCCAGCGTGCCAGCCACTCGTCCCGCTTGCGCTTGCTGATGTAGTAGGGGTCCCCCGCCTGGAAGGTGAGCCGCGGCATGGGCCGCTGGCGGAGGCTGGACTCCCAGCCCAAGCCACCCCGGAGCCGGCCCCGGGAGCCCTAGGACAGAGACAAGAGAGACAGCCTGGCATTAAGACGGGCACTGACAGCCCCACTGCAGGGCTTGCTCCCCGAGCAGGGGACACTGAGGCACTCACCTCAACAGAACACAGGAGCTCTGACTCCTGGCCTGAGACGTCAACCCTGCCAGTGCCCTGGGTGGGCGGGGGACTGAGGGACTGGGGTGGGGGGACACATGGGCATAAACCAGGAGGGGAGGGGGGCTAGGTGGCTGCCTTGGGGGACTTCCAACCTCCACACCCACTCCCTCTCCTCCTCACGGAGGGATGTGTATAGAAGGGGCCACGGCCACCTCGGGCCCCACACACACACTCGCCACGCTTGGCTTTCTTCTCCTGGAATCGGGATCCACAGAGCCCTGGGGGTTGAGGAAAACACTTGCCTCCATTTTCATAGTTTCGATGTTGGTCTCCTTCTGTTCTTTGCCTGTGAAGAGGGAAGAGCAAAGGGGCTGTCGGCAGAGTTACAGGAGTGGCTCAGAGGCCCCACCTGGCGCCTGGGGTGCCTGCCGTGGGGACAGGAGTCCTCCACCCGTTTAGTGGTTCCTGTGTCAAACCTGACGGCCCACCCTGTGCCTGGCACCACGCTGGACCCGAGGACTCAGGGCGTGGCCGGAGCGGAGCCGGGCCTGGGCCAGACAACAAAAGCAGGGCTGTGGCTTCTCGCCCACGGACTGTCCGAGGCACACGGAAGGGGCCATCTAGAAACGCCCCACTTGGCTCCTCCCAGCCAACAGAGCTCCCTTCGGGAGGAGGGGGCAGACTGCACAGCCTCCCTTGGCCCTGGAATGGAATAGCTGCCTCTGTGCGCGGGCCCTGGGCAGGGGAGCAGTGGGGTAAGGGGCCACTGGAGCAAGACTGTGGCGAAGCAACTTCATTTCTATGAGACTCCGTTTCCTCATCTGGGGAATATAAAGAGGCTGGAGATTGTTTCTAAGGTTTTCCCGCAGTTCTCAGTATTACGGTTCTGTTATTAATATGTGTCTCCATACCCCATTCCCCTCCCCATTCTCAGGTTCCTGAGCTCAGCCTTTATTCGATGAGATCTCTGTAACCGCTCCTGGCCTGTTTCCTCACTGAATGAAGGTGGACATCCCTTCTAGAAGCGTTAGGTTATTGGGGACATTAAATGCCTAGAGCAGGGCTTGGTATATAGCAGGTGCTCCATAAGAGTTAGTTCTGTTCCCCTCCCCTAAGGCAGCAGTTCCCTGGAATTCCTCACCCAGATCCTGACTCCAGTTCCTGGGGGAGGCTCCCCTGGGGGCAGAGCCCAGCAGGGCTGTCTTGGGGAGAGCCCTATCCTTGCCCTGCCCTGCTCCTGGCCCCACCCAGAACATCCCTCCTCCCCTGGCCCTCCCCTCCCAGGTGCCAGGCCCCTGGCCCAGCACCACCGGTAGGGGCCCTGGCTGTGGCCTTGGGTTAATGATGCCTTCCCGAGCTTCCCACAGGAGGGCAGGGGGAGCAGCCCTCCTCTGAGTTGGGCCCCAGAACGCCTTTCCCCGGAGCCAAGAGTACTGAGTGTGGGCCCAAAGGCAGGAAGGTCACCCAGGCTGGCTCGTGGTGGCTGGGTGGTGGGGGCGGGGAGAGGGCAGCCGCGGAGGGGGACACACAAAGAGCCCCAAACGGAAAAAACAGCCCCTACTGCAGCTCCTGAAGCGGAAACCAGCCACAGCACTGACGGCCTCGAATCCTCAGCCCCCGGAGGATGTTTCTTTCCCTCCCTCTCACCAGAGAAGACGTGGGACATCTGTCTGCGTCTGCCCCCGGCCGGCGCCGGGGCCGGGGCAGTTCTGGGTGACAGCGGACCCAGAGCCCCGGTGGAGGGGGAAGGCAGGGCCAGCACCTGCAGGAACGAGGGGCGCCCCGCAAGCGTGGACACCGAGGACCACACGGGGGCCGCCCCATCCGCAGAGCTGGCGGCGGAGGGCGGAGGGGCGAGAGGGAGGAAGCGCGTAAGTCCGCCGTCTATGGCGGGGGCGTGCCTGGTGCGCGCATGGACCCGTGGACGCTTTGTACGCGACGGGCTTTTGGAGGTTTGTCTCACCCGGGCTTTCTCTCTCTTCCAACGTGTCTCCTTTTGGCCCTCTCGTCTCACCACTGCGCGCTCCCCAACATTCCCTCCGGCCTCCCAGAGCAGGGCTCCCCATCCTGCCAGCCGGGCCCTCCTCCCCCGAAGTCCCTCCTCCTCCCCCGAAGTCCTCCGCCCTCTCCAACCTGCACAGTTTGCCCGGCGAGGCCTGGCGCCGCCAGAAGGGGGCGCCCGCCCTCGGATCTGATGCACCCTTAGGACCTCAAACAGTTTCCTACCCGGGACCCTCCGTGACGTTTGATCTACGGAAAATCATTTATTCATTCACATGAAAGGAAGCCAGCCGCTGGAAGAAAAGTATTGCAAGGACGGTGGAGTTAATCCTCCGGCCCCTAGGTTTTGCCGGTGGGGAAACAGGCCTGGGGCGTGGCATGACTTACTGCCAGGGCTGAGAAGGCAGCTCACTTTATACTGCACCATCTTCCCAGATGTTCCCCTCCCGTAATCCCCGGCCCCATGGGCCCCATGCTCCCAGACAGAATTCCTCTTCCTTACATAGTTTCTAACTGCCTTCTTCCTGGATTTTCTCCCTGACGGACTGCGCATGCCCAACTGAGGGACACCACGCACACTTGAGCAAGCAAACAACACACTGGGCTACCTCAGAATGCTGCACTTGTCCGGGGTCAAGGAGGGTCAGCCGCTCTCTCAACACTCCCTCCGAGTCCATCTGCTCCTGGCCCAGACCCAGGGTCACGGGCTGGGCCAGGTGGCCGCGTGCCTTCCCGGGTGGCCCTGGCAGGCTTGGACGTGACCCTAGGCCTAGGGCATCTCAGGTCCTAGAGGCAGTGGTGGCCAGGGTGCTCCTAACACTAATCTGTTGGCCTGGGTCTGTACTCAGCAGGGGGCCACCCCCAATTCCCTTTCAAATGAACCTAAATCTCCATCACAGAGGGCGGTCACCAGCCGACACTGAGCGCTCAGTCTGAGGAGAGGGGAGCTCTGTGCTGACCGAAGCAGGTCCTTTCCTAGCTGCATCATCCTGGGTCGGTAACTGAACCCTCCGAACCCTCCATCTCCCCATCTGAAAGTGGGGATAGCCTGCTGGGTGGCTCCGCTGGTTGGAGCATCATCCAGTGCACCCAAAGGTGGTGGGTTCGATTCCAGCCAGGCACACACCCAAAGTGTGGCTTAACGTCCAGTCGTCCAGTCAGGGTGCATACGATCAATGCTTCTCTCTCACATTGATGTTTGTTGTTGTTTCCTCTCTCCTTCTCCCTTCCTCTCTCTCTCAAATAAATAAAACAAACAAACATATCCTCGGGTGAGGATTTAAAAAAAACATGGTGGGGGTGGGATAAAAGAGTCTTCCTCGCAGGATCACAAAGATGAAAGAGTACATCCAGAGCAGGGCTTCTCAAACTGGAATATGCACTGAAGTCACGAGGCTCTCTTTAACACGTGGGTTCTGATTCAATCGGTCTAGGGCAGTGGTCGGCAAACTGCGGCTCGAGAGCCACATGCGGCTCTTTGGCCCCTTGAGTGTGGCTCTTCCACAAAATACCACGTGCGGGCGTGCACGTAGAGTGCGATTGAAACTTCGTGGCCCATGCGTAGAAATCAGTATTTT
>NW_005871142.1:29845-36467 GCF_000147115.1 Myotis lucifugus | reverse complement strand
GAGAGACAGATGGGGTCCCTGAAGAGAGATCTGGCATGAGGGGACCTGAAAGAAGGCCACAGCCCAGTCCCTTCCTTGCTGGGGCCTTAGTCTCCTTTCTTCTCAGAACCCAGCAACTGAGTACGTATTCTATGTGGCTGACGCTAGAGCAGTGGCCAAGCCCCCAGGAGGCCACTGCCCACCCCTCTAGGTAGCACCTCACCAGGCTCACTCTCAGGCAATGCAGAGTGGCCTTCAAGGATCCCACCAGCTCTGACCCCTGCCAGCACCTCCCCTGCCTGGGCTGCTGCAGCCACACAGGAGTGCTCTGAGGCCGGATTCTGAGGATCAAGGGAATGAGCGTTTTTGCCCACCATGCTCGGCACGAAGATTCTGAAAAGATCTCACTGCAGAAGTCGCCCTTGTGCATCTCCCCCCTTTTCCCTCACGTTCCTGGCACTTGTCCCCCTCCATCCAATTCTGCTACCACCTCGCTCAGGAGAGCCACCCCCTGCCCGCTCTGTCTGCAGCATTTGCAGCAGCTCCTAAGCACTCATCCTGCCTCTGGCCCCTTTGTTCATTCCAGTCCAGGATCCAGATGGCACATGGTCTTTCCAAAATGTACAGCCCATCATGTCAGCCCCTGGAAGGGTGGCCCTGCCTGCTCCCTCCTCATCTCACACCCTTCTCCCTCGCTCTTTCCACGTCAGCCCATGGGTTTCTGTCAGGCCCCCCGAGGGCCCTGCTCCCTCCCACCTGAGAGCCCTAGTCCTATTCTCACTCCCTCCCTGCACACCCCTCACCTGGTGAACCCCTCAGCTTTAGGTGTAACAGCCCAGGCCGGCTGGGTTCCTCTGTCATAGTTCCCCACAGAACCCTGTTCATTTCCTCTTGGAGAACTTATCTGTTTAATCACACCCTTTTCAGTGCGGATTTCTCATGAATGTCTGTCTCTTCAGAGGACTGTGAGGTCCTTAAGGGCAAGAAGCAGGTTTTTGTTCATGAGGATTTTCCCAGATCCTGGCACAGACCAGAGGGGTGTTTAATAAATACCTGTTGACTGACTGAGGAAGGAGCTCCTGAAATCAAATAGAAAGGGAGGTAGGGAAATCCCAAACTAAAGCAAACTCTCAAGGTGAAAAGCAGCCAGAAAGGACTGCCTGGGCCCTGGGCAGCAGCTGGGTGCCAGTGATGGAGGGGTCCCAGGAACCTGGGAGTCAGCCAGGATCTGCCCCCCGGGGACCGGCACACGTGGTGGGAAAGGCGGACAGGTTCTGTCCTGCACACCTGGCCTTTTTAACAGGAGGCTGGGGGCTACTCCCTTTCCTCCTCTGTTTTACTCCACTTGGGCCCCTTGAACACGCCCACCAAGTGTCAGGACACAGCCCAGGAGGCACTCGGGTGAGGCCAGGAGCCCTGGACAGGTCAGGGCCCGGGCCTCCCAGCCACACTGCAGAATAGAGGGGAGAGTGGATGGGCACACCGACTCTGAAGCCAGAGACCAGGACAGACTAAAGCCTGGACCTCCCACTTACAGGTGTGGTGTTTCTGATCAAGTCGCTTCATCTTGGTAAGCCTCAATCTTTTCCACCTTAAATTGGGGATAATAATTCCTCCTGAAGAAAATTGTTTGGGGGAGTAAAACACTAAACACGGAGCACCTCAGAAAACGCTTTGCGCATAGTGGGAGCATCACAGACATCAGCTGAGTAATAAACGCACGGGAGACTCTTTAGTAAAGCTGAGGTCTCTTCTGGAGATGCTCTCGGCCCGGCATGAACGCGAGGTTTGGATCCGTGCAGAATGAGTTATGCCAATTAATCAATTTACTCATTCCATCATACACACTTGGAAGGAAGACTTTTTAAAATGCACATATGCAAAGCAACCTGGCAGGGCCCTGGGAGGATCAAATGTGATAATGTATGAGAAAGCGCCTGGTAAACTGTGAAGCCCTGTACAAATGCGAGTTGTGCTCATTACTGACATGTTTACAGCTCGGTTGGCCCTGAAATCGCTGGCTTAACCTGAAAGAGAAAAGTGGGCAACTTTCCAGGGCTCCAGGGCTAGACCAAGAAGTCCTCGGAGGAAGAAGAGGCCTGGACTGGGCAGTGCCCCAGCCACCTGCCCCTCCCCCACCTGTCACAACCACAGTTTAGTCCAGTCATCTACACTCTGGTGGCCTCAGGACATCTGTGCTGGGAAGGCTCGCTGGGCTTTTAATGCCCACAGGGCATCTGCTGCCCTTGGGCACCCGTGCCAGGGGGCTACAAACACAGCGATCCCCAAAACTGACGTCTCATGGGCGAGCAAGCAGGCCAGGTGGGGCTGAGGGAAACAGGTACACAAACAGCCTGATTTGGGGGGGGGGTGTCTAGGGAGGAAGGAGGACAGTCATCACCCCAGTCCAGCAAATGTTGGCATTCTGCAACCCACTGTTGCCAGGTCTAGCTTTTTTATTTTCTCACAAGAAGCCAAAACTCTAGGTTTTTATGTGAAATATCTTGATTTTTAAATATTGGCAACTAATTTTTAAAAAATGTTTAAAATACTACATGAGCCAAATAAAACCTGTGTGCAGGCTGCATCCAGCCAGTAGCCTGCAGGGCGCACCTGGGCAAGGAGACCTTCAGCTACCATGTCCAGCCCACGCCTCCAGGGACCTGCTGGGCCCCAAGTCTCCAACTTTCAGGTGAGCCCCAAAGAGGCGGCCCCTTGAGCCAGGGACTCACCTTCTTCTGTGGGGGCTCCTCGGCCGTCCTTGGGGGTGCAGCAGCCATTCTCCACGGCTCGGGAGGCTTCGGGCGGGGTCTCGGCTGCACCCTCTCCCTCTGCCGGGGCCCCGCCCTTCTGTCCTCCAGCAGGGCTCCCCTCCTCCGGCTGGGGCTCACTCCGCTTCTCCAAGTCCCCGTTGGGTAACAGCTCTGAGGGGCCCGAGTCCTGGGCCATGGATGGGGACTTGGAGGTCACGGCAGGGTCCTTCGGCGTGTCACTGCTCTCCACCTGGTCATGGAGAAGCACAGAGAGGGTTAGACCAGTGGAATTCTGGTGGAGACTCTGTCTGTCCAGATAATTTTGTTCGCATAAACGTTCATGCAGTTTTGCATGACGCTCATACGTTCACAATTTTGCTCTGTTTCAAGGGGTTTACGGGCTTGACCTCCTGAAGTCAAGGGATCTATAGACTCCAGCTTAAGAAACAGGAGAAGAATCCAGCCAGGTTTGCCAGCTGGTTCCACAGCCCAAGCTGCACCCCACACATACACTCACTGAGGTGACACAGCCTTCCCTCCCCCGAGCCTTCTGCAGCCTCACGACATCCCTACTCTGAAACAGGACCCCTCCTCCGAAGACCAGCCTGGGCCGACCGGACTTCTGTGCCAGAGCCCTCCCAGCTCTCCCCGGGGTCTCTAAACCCAGTGACTAGCTGCCAGGAGGGTCAAAGCCCCCTCCCCACCCCCAGAAGCATTCCTCTGAGCCCCAAAGCCCAGCACATTCTTTCCCTCAGGTTTGGCCCCCCCCCATGGGTTCTCCCAGGTGCTCAGACCCCAGGACAGCCAAGGCCCCGCCAAGCAATTCTCAGTCTGTACAGCACACCCTCCCCAGCGCGAGGCCCCAGCTTCCCCCTCCAAGAGGAAATGCAATGCTTTGTCCCCAAGCACCTAAGAACTCCCTACAGGTAAACTATCAACAGTTTGGCGAGTATCTTTCTTAGACTTTTCTTCCTATGTATCTACCATCACGTGTAAGTTACATGTTTATACATATGTACTCACACACTGGTCCAGAATTGTTCTTTCTAAAGCAGCGGTTCTCAACCTGTGGGTCGCGACCCCTTTGGGGGTCGGCGACCCCTAAGACCATCGGAAAACACATATATAATTACATATTGTTTTTGTGATGAATCACTATGCTTTAATTATGTTCCATTTGTAACAATGAAATTGGGGGTCACCACAACATGAGGAACTGTATTAAAGGGTCGCGGCGTTAGGAAGGTTGAGAACCACTGGTCTATGATCTCAATTCTGAGCCTATTATTTGGTGACAAACCCCCACGGGTGGCAAAGAGAGACTAGGGCCTTGGGAAAAACAATAAAAATAAAAATAAAAAACAGGACTAAACCAGGGTCCTCCTTGGACGAGCCTGCAGACACATGGAGCAGCATGCGCGCGAGCGGAGGGAACTCCAGGCCCCTGGCCAAGCTGTTCTCCTGGCTGTGTGGCAGCCGGGCAGGCGGGCCTGCTTCCAGAAAGAGCACCTCCCATGGAAAGCTGCAAATGTGCGCCGTCCTCAGCAGCGGGGCGGGGAGGCTGCAGCAAGAGGAAGAGCAGGCCTCCAGCGGAAGCGGAAGCAAGAATTCCACCACTAGGTTTGGGCACTGAGGGCCAAAGCCAGCAGAGCCAGGAGGTCAAACGCGGGAATGCAAGTGGAGCAAGAGGCCCTGTCTCTCTCCTCAGCTGCCAACCCACACACGCTTTCCAGGACTCAGATGGATTTTCCCCACCTCCCTGCGCAAACCAGCAGGGCTCCCCAGCCTAGAAGGCCCCTCCCTGGTGGAAGTCCTCTCACCCTCAAGGCTTTCTCTTATGTGAGGAAGTCAGCGGCCCAGGCAGCCTGGAGAGTGGGGCACGCCTGGGCCCCCACAGCCACCCCAGGTCTGGCTGTGCCAGGCACCACCCAGCTCCAAGCGGGGACCCCCGGGGAGGGGGATGTGGGATTCCCACGGGCCCACTGCGTAGGTCACAGCCAATTTCTTGCCATGGCCGTGTTCTCCTTTCCTCAAGCCACTTGCTGCCCCACAGACACCTCGAGTTGGGGTAGGCCCCTGGCCCCCAAAGCTGCTCAAGACAACTCTGCTGTCATTCACTTCCTGCCTGGGAACCACATGGCTTCTTCCCACCTGGGACTCACTTCCTGTTGACTGCCAGCTCCGTAGCACAGACAATCAGGAGCACCTGCTCCGAGACCTCACACAGCCAGGCTCCCCCCACCCCCCAGTAAGCTCCCCTCCCAGGCAGCCCCAGAGGAGCAGGACCCTGTCTGAAGCAGTGCAGACACACCGTCCCCTCAGAGGCAGGCGATGAGGAGGAAGAGGGGTACTCTGCACAGCTCCAGCCCCAGGGTTAGCAGCTCCCCTCCCCTCTTCCCAACCGGGCCATTCTTCACGCCCATCCTCTCTGGTCCTGGGCGAGCCGGCATCACCAAAGCTCTGGGATTAGGGGGAGCTACTGACTCCTGCTGTGGACCCCTTGATCCCCCTTACGCACTGAGAACCCACCCTGAGCCCCTCACTGCCCTCTCTTTGGGGCCCAGGGTCACTGGGCAGATCACCAAGAGGGAGGAAGGAGGTCCACAGGCAAAGGGACTGAAGCAATCCCTCAAATCTCTGGGGAGGAGCTGGGTGCTCCCTAAAAGGGGCATCTCAGGCGAGAAGAAAGCATAATCCACACCTGGAACCCGCTGAGAGCGGCCATCCCGGCCAGGCCTGCACGCTCCTGCCCCCACCTCCACGCCTTCCTCTCAGCTGCCTCCTCTGCTCTCCTCTCCTCTCCCCTGTCGGTCGCCATCAGCTGGTGCCTCTTGGAGGCAGGACCTTTGCCTGGTTAGACTCAGCATGGAGTGGGGCACCTGGCAGGTGCTCCGGGTTCACAAGTGCTTCCTTGCGGCTGCAGGCCGGCTGCAGAGCGAGAGCGGCCGCTCATACACTTACGGGGAGTCTCCGCTTCGCTGCATGTCAGACCTGACTGTTAAAAACTCTGTGTTTGTTTGCTTTTATTTCTGTAGTTGCCTTGAAAGGAGACACAGCACACCCTGAGACATTCGTTTTTCCCGCGGGGAGAGGAGGAAGGAGCCGCAGAGGCCGCTGGCCCTTTTAGAAGGCACCCCCCACCTGCAGCTGTAGGTGACAATTTCATCTTCCTTTGCTTCTCACCAATGGGGCTGGGGAGGGGGAGGGGGAGGGGCGTGACAGCAATGAGCACACTCACTTCTCCCTTGAGGGGGTGGGGGCCACAGGTTTGAGACGAGCTTGATTTTGTGGCCCACGTGCACCTGCCCATGGCCATGCCCATCATGCCTCACTCTGGATCTTCAAACCCTGCCGCCACCTCCTGGGGGCCCTCAGAATTTGGGACAACTGCCTCCTGCTTCTCTGTTGCCTACCACCCACCCCTTGAGCTCCTCCTTGAGCAGCTTATTCCAACCTGCTGAAGGCAGTGGTTCTTAATGGGGGGTGGGGGGTGTGATTTTGCCCCAGACGGCATTTGGCAATGTGTCTGAGACATCTGTGGTGGTCACACTGGGGTGGGGCAGACTGCTGGCTTCCTGTGCGTAGGGGCCAGGCGTGCTGCTCAACACTCTGTGAGATCCAGGATGGCGCCCACAACAAAGAATTACTCATCCAGCCCAAAATGTCAATGTCAAAATGCGCTGTTGTTGAAAAGCCCTGGGCTGAAGGTAGGGGCACTGACCAGAGGCTGCCTTTTTTCTAAGGACCATTTAAAAAACAACTTGAGCCCAGTCGGAGTGGCTCCGTGGGTTGAGCGTCATGCACCGAAAGGTTGCCGGTTCAATTCCTGGTCAGGGCACATACCTGGGTTGTGGGTTGGATCCTCAGTCGATGGAGCGTACAGATAGCAA
>NW_005871142.1:12888-26259 GCF_000147115.1 Myotis lucifugus | reverse complement strand
GCTGGGACTGAGGGGCAGCTTGGACTTGAGGGGTGAGCTGGGACCTGAAGGGGCGGCTGGGACCTGGGGGGGAGCTGGGGCCTGAGGGAAATGACTGCCTTTAGCTGGAGGTGGCCCTGGAATGTGTGACTCTGGGGAAGGGGCCAGGGAGGGATGAAAATATACAGGGATTTTTTTTTTGAAACAATAAAACAGAGACTTGGGGACTTCACTGAGATGCCCCTCCCACTGGCAGTCTGGAGCGGCCTTCCAAAGGGCCCCTGACGAATCTGCTCCCTTCCGACGTCTCGGTCTCTGACAATAACCCTGGCGCCATATCTGAGGTCTGGAAACATCTGTTCTCGCCCCTTCCTCTCCCTCCTCTGGAGCGCCGGCAGCGCGGGCCCTGCCAGTTCTGTCCCCCACTGCTGCCCCGGCGGGCTCTGGGGTGTCTCCTGGCATCACCGTCCCTCCTCCATCTCCCTGCATTCTTCTGTGCTCAACCCAGCCTGCTCAGGGATGCCAGAGCCAGCTTCCCCAACACGCCTCCCAGCACTCCAGGCCCCCACCCCTCAGATCCTTCCAGAAACACACAGCACACTTTGCAGGGGAGACAGCGCAAACCGCCCGGGCTGCCTGCAGACCGCCTCTCCCGCCACGATGGAAACCATTGTTCTTAAACGAAACCGTATTCCACTCGGCCTTCGGGCCTCCCGACAACATGCATCCACGTGCCCGTTCCCCCTCCACACTTCACACAGGAAGGTCCTAAGGTAGGAGAGCCTCCCACTTTGCCATGGACTTCCAAGGTTACCCCCTACGAAGGCCCAAGCCCACATGTGTTCGCACTTGACGTCCAGCCCACAGGCCAGGAGCTTCGGTGCTGGAAGCCATTCGTGGCTGCTGATCTGCCTGGTCGGGTGGGGGACGAACAGGTGAATCTGCAGGGCACAGTCACAAGAAAAGTCTCGAACCTGGTGAGAAAGACAGCCCCGTTTTCTTCACACCTTCAAAAACATGGTAAGGCGGGCAGCAGGCTCACGAGGGGGCGGGGAGGGGAACTCCGGAGGGGCTGGGCCCAGGAAGGACTCTTTCAGAAGTTTGTGTGTGTGTGTGCGTATGGTTTATGAAGGAAATGCAAGTTAACATATCAGCACCAATACCCCAGGTAGAACTCCGCTTCATTTTCACTTCACAGACTGCCTCACACAAGTATTTTTATAGTGAAAAGTCACGACTTTGCTACTGAGTGCCTCACATTGTGCTCTGACTCATATTTCTTCAGACGCCCACCGGGCACTGCCCAAGACACGGGACGCCTTGCGAATGTGCGTGTCATCCTGGCGCAGGGGCCGAGCTAGCCTCCTGTGCGTCCTCCCCGTGTCAGTGTGCGCGCTGCCGAAACGAGCACGCTTGCAGGAAGTGTTGTGCATAAAAACCAGAGGGCACCAAGTCGCCGAGCCAGGGTTCCGGGGGCGAGCGAAGGAGCTGCTCTGACCAGGACACAGAGGGGATCTGGGCTCTGTCTTAACTTGGAGATGAATCAGAAGGTCGTGTCAGGTTGGAAGATGAGCCAGCGCTGCAGACTCCCAGCAGGCCCCAGCAGGGACCCGGCCGGCTTCTGCCACGGAGGAGGGTTCCCTGCCTTCCCACAGCCCGTACCCCGTCTTTGGCTCTGAAGTGGGGCAGTTCTGCCCTCTGGAACTCACTCACTCAGGCGTCATGTTGGAGGTTCGGCGTGGAGTGAGTAACTGCTGGCTCTGGGCCGGCCTGGCTGAGCTCAGCGCCTGCTCCCAGCCCCTCCTGCCCTCCTCCCCCTCCCGCCCTCCCCTTCTGGGTTATTCTTAGCAAGAGGTGACCTCAGGGTGCTCCCACTGAGTAAAATTAACCCTGGAGGGAGTTGGTGGGTATAAATCTTCAGTGAATAAGTACACAGAGCTACTAAAGAGGCCATGAGCCCCGAAGGGCTGGTCATCCCCTAGGGTCTGCTGGGCCGGGCAGGAACCCTCCCTCCGGGTACCCCAGCTGTGAGCAGCGCCAAGGACAAAGGCAGTCGCAGGGCTTGTCTGGGCTTGTGACCAGGCAGGAACCTGCTTCGGACATCTTCGCTTCGCACTCTGTGCCGTCCTTGGGAGCCGGCGAACAGGAAGATGCCTCTTCCGCCCACCCCCGCTGCTCACACCCACACGCAGGCTCACGCCCTTGGCCAGCAGAGACCGGCCCGGCGTGCCACTGTCCCCTCCTCCCTGTCATAGGCACCCGCCAGCCCGCAGGCCCTGACTTCAGGTGCCAGCTCCCTTCCTAAGCCCCGCCCAGCCCGGCAGCGGCTTCCTGTTTCCTGTTGCCGGCTCTGATCGAAAGAAAGCGTCTTGGCTCTGAGGCCAGTGCCGCAGACGAAGCCATGCCGGGTCTCGGTGGGCCCACCTCTCCCTCCTCAGACCACCACAGCCTTACCCATTTCCTCGTGGGCTCCCTGGTATTTGGGTCAATCGCCCTCCTCAGTTCTATTTCCTCTGTATGCTTTTTGGACCAGATCTACACACTTTTTCAAACAGCCCTGCGTTCACATATTAACAAGTGAAATGTTGGACACCCGGTTTTCGGGACGGCGTGACCGGAGGGGGTGAGGAGGGACGAGCCCTGTGGGCTTTGCGGTTGGGAGGTGTGGAGGCCATCCATTCTGAACCTCACTCAGTCTCTTCATCTGAATGTGAGGAAGGTGGCAAAGCGGCCCCCCATCTCTCTCTCACAGGTTTGCCGTCAGCACCACATGAGTCACTGTTGTAAAGGCCTTTGTAGGCATCAAGTGTTGCACAGCTCTGAGCATTTGTTCACGGTCTCTGTCCTCAGTGAGGTGGGTACACAGTGCTCTACGGCTCAGCTCAGTGACTACCAGGCCGGTGGCACCAAACATCACATCTCGTGGAAAGCCAGGCTCTTTCCACCTGCTTTTCCAACTGTCGGGGGTGAGAGGCTAGATTTTTGCCTTTTTTTTTTAAAAATTCCCAATCCATCAAGAAATGTAACTTTTGAGAAATACAAAATCATGCACTTGGATGTGGCCATAGTATCAAACTGATATAAAAGTTTCTAAACACTTATTCTCAAATTGTATAGAGACAGGTGACAGCACATGTCTTTAATTTCTCAGTGTTCATTTTGATTAATTTTACAAACAGTTCAACAGGGAGCATCAGTGTGGTTGGTGATGGCTGAGCCGGGCTGCCTTTGCAAGGCCGGCTTGACGGGCTGGGCTCTGGGGCAGGCAGAGAAAAGAGAAGGCCGGGAAACACGCTTGATGTGTTCAAGGAGCAGCAAGAAGAGGGGGTTTCTGTTTCTGTGGCAAGAGGTGGATTCTGAGCACCAGCACAGGGGGAGGAGAGACCCCGTGGTGAGGAGCCAGATGGAACATTCCAGATCTTGTTCCATAAGAAACAGAGTCCCTGGAGATTCGTGAGCAGAGATGTGCCACGGGCTGTGTTAGGTAGAATTATGTGTGGTCTCCTTTCTAGCTTCCTAGGTTGAAAGCTAAGTCTTACCGATCTGTGCGGCCTCCCCCACCCCGGTAGGTGCTCGGTAGGTATGAAGTATTTGTCCTGGGGGAGGAAGGGCTGGGGGTTGGGAAACCATCCTGGGGTCAGGACTGGGTGAGGGTGCAGCCAGGAGGCAGGTGCAGGAGCAGGAATGAGTGGAAGGCACCCAGAGCAGATAGGCCTTGGGGGCAAAGATTTCCTAACCTTGGGCCCGGGAGGGATATCGAGGACACGAACAGATGTAGCTCATGCAACCTTTGCACAAATAAAGAGCCCAGCCCGAGGCCAGGTTGTCCTCTCTTGCTTCCCAGCACGTCTCCCTCTATTCCACCTGTTGGGACCCGAGCCCAGCTCCCTCCCCTTCCCAGCTTAGCTGGATGGCACACACTCAGCTGCTCCAAGCTCCCTGGCCAGTCGTTCTCAGGGCCACAGCGGCACCAGGTCCCCAGAAACCTTCCCTGCTGTGCTCCTCTGCTGGGGAGGGAGGGAGGGAGGCGCCAGGTCAAGCATTTGCTCAAGTACAAGAGAACCAGATGGCCTGTAGGCCTGGGGACCAGGGGTTGACTGACCTCTTGCTGTAACATGAATTTCCTCCTCAGCTGCCCAATCTCCTACCCCCGCCTCGGGGCCTGCTGTCCAGGAAGGGCTGTGCTGGCTGCTTTCCTTGGGATCAGTCTTTCTCTGCTTTCCCGATGTGCAAGGGGTCCTGTCACAACATCTGCCTCAGCCTCACGCCTTCCCATCAGCCTTGCCTTCCCCACACTCTCTCTCCTTTCCTGGGCCTATCTTCAGGTGTCATCTAGAACACGGCCTGCGCGTTTGGACTCACTTTGCTGATGCAAAGCACCACTGGAGTGGCCAGGGCAGGTATGACTTCTGGCCATATTGTACCGACACACAGAAGCTCAGAGGTGTTCCATAACTTGCCCAGGGTCACACAGCTGGGCTACGGTCAACCCAGTGCTGTTTCTTCTGTCAAACTGAGGTTGCTGTGTCCTCCTGAAGAGGAGGGTCTGGCCAGCAAGGACAGGACAGATCTCTGCTGAGCACTAGCTCTTTGGTGACTGAATCCATTGAATTTTCCCTGGGTCTAGGACAGCGGTTCTCAACCTGTGGGTCGCGACCCCTTTGGCGGTCGAACGACCCTTTCACAGGGGTCGCCTAAGACCATCCTGCATATCAGATATTTACATGACGATTCATAACAGCAGCAACATAACAGTTATGAAGTAGCAACGAAAATAATTTTATGGTTGGGTCACAACATGAGGAACTGTGTTTAAAGGGCCAGAAGGTTGAGAACCACTGGTCTAGGAGGAACGCATGCTTATCATCTCTGATTTTTGGAAGGGGGACCTGGTTACCCAGGTGGTCGGTGGTGGAGCTGGGTTTAAACCAGGTCTGCTGGACTCCACATGCAGACTGCTCCTTCCATACTGGGCCCAGTTCCAGGCTGGGAACGCGCCCTGCCCCTTCCCCACTTGGCCGTACCCCTCTCACCTCTCCTGTGTACATCTCTGGACACATTTCCACACACCTCCCTCCTGCCCCCAGGGCTGCACCCACCTCGCAGTGACGTACCCTCCCGCGGGTTCCAGGGGCTCACAGGGAGGAGTCAAAGGGCTGCAAGGTCTTCACTTGCTATAGGTGGGGGCTCTTATCCCCAGCACCCAGATCAGGGACGATGGGTCATGGGCACATGTGCAGGTGTGCAATCACGTGGTCTCTGACTCAGCCTGGCTCCCACGCACTCCAGCTGGCACGGTGCCCCCCGTCTCCCACGAGGTGCCCTGCGTGTGGAGGTGAATGGAGGGGCACCCTGGGAACGCACCCCAGGATGCAGCCGGAGTCTGCTGCAAGCTGGACATTCCTTTAACGTTCCCTGTTTCATCTTTCAACTTCATGTGAATTTTTCATTCCAGGACATAAAATACTCATGTTTACGTTAATATTAAAATGCCTAAAATTAACAGTTAAATGCCTTCATTTCTACCCCCTCCCATCCCCTTCCTCTCCAAATCTTCAAGCAGAATTGGGAATGGTGCACTTCGACCATGCAGGTTCCCAAACCCTGAGAACCACCCAGGCCCAGCTGTTGCGGCCCGCCCTCCCTCCCTCAGCTGTCTCCTTTCACGCCAGCCCTTCACCCTGGCACTGCCCAAGGGGAGACTCTGCTCTGCCGAGAGCATTTCCTTGAAGGGCAGTCACAAATCCGGAGCTCGGGCTCCTCTCCTTACCTTCCTGCCTCAAGTTTCCCATTCGCAGCTGGAAGGGGCTAAAAGAAAGGAACCAGCTGTCTCTGGTGCTGGCGGATAATCATTGCTCTGCCTCAGTTTAAGGCATAGGAAGGCAGGCTACGGCCCGCAGGCCGTGCCCTCCAGAGCACTCCTCATGGTGGGCAACCCGAGCCCCTCCTAGACTCGGGGACAGCAGCACCTGGCTGCCTGGGGCTTGCGGGCAGCCTGTGCCTACACTTCCGTGGGACTTAACCAGGACCCAGTTCTCCTCCCTTACAAAGGGCCTTCTTAGCCTGCATGTCTTCCCTACTCACTTTGATCAGGCCCCTATCTCAGTTCCCATCCTCCGGTCCTCTGGGTGGGTGTGTGGATGGGGAGGGCGGGGCCTGTGCAGGCAGGTTAGGCCGAAGCAAGTTCTGCCCTGTCGGGATTCTTGCTGCCCTTTCAGAAGGAAGGCGGGAGTCAGGGGCCTGGTTCAAGTCCCTGCTTTGCCCGAACCCACAGTTCCATGTAGAAAAGGGAAATCGTGAGAGTGGTTGAGGGGCTCAAGGAATGGAGAAGCGACCACATCGCAGTGTCTTCACATACCCAGGGGCCTGCGAGACCCCCATCCCTGCGTGTGTGCGTGTGTGCGTGTGTGCGTGTGTGCTGTGGGGTTGCCGTGTGTGCTGTGGGGTTGCCACGACACTCACCAGCGGGTGCTTGCGCTTTCTCCCAGGCCGCCCCACCTTCCGTGCAGTGGTGCTGGGCTCCTGCCGCTCCTCCTTGCCACGCGCCTCCTCCTGCTCCTCTCCCTCCTGCGGGCACAGACACAGCCTGTGAAGCCACGGCTGGATCCAACAGGCCTCCTCCCCGTCCCACCCCCACCACAGCCCCGCTCCCGGCCTGTGCCATGTGGTCCCCCCATGGCAGGGATAAACTTCACCCCCTTCTGCCAGGAAAAGCTTGAGCCACCCTGAGCGCCTCATTTAA
Organism: Myotis lucifugus; assembly: GCF_000147115.1. Lineage (NCBI taxonomy): Eukaryota > Metazoa > Chordata > Mammalia > Chiroptera > Vespertilionidae > Myotis > Myotis lucifugus. The sequence goes on along the minus strand of NW_005871142.1, from coordinate 19,538 downwards.
ATATACCCTGGGGGGGGGGGGCCTTAGGGGCAGACCCAGATACCCCGTGCAAATGCAGCTCTCCCTCCTGGTGGCCACATTTCTGAACTGCAGAATCACGACACGCACTGACAAAGATGGTGTTTTTGGATATGAATTTATTTATATGGAAGAAAGTCTTACACAGTACAAAATTAAATTAGAGGTCTATTTAATGAATCATCTTTATTGAAAAGAATAACATCACAAGGAAAGCAATATTAAATTTAGTAATGAATACTGGCAGTACATGCAACACTTGGAACGAGGACTAGTAGGCAATGAGGCCTTTTGCAGATGCTGTAAATATAATAGATCCTGAAGGGTCTGCCATGTGGAGCTAGCACTGCATATGCCTGTCACCTCCCAGGATCATCTCAGGGTCAATGTCCTGGTTCACCTTGACCCCCCTCAGTTATTATTATGAGGTCCACTAGGCAGCCAATGAAAGAGGTGACCGAGATCAGAAAGACCAGCGGCTCTGGAGGGCTGTGTGGAAGCATGAGCATTTACAGTGATTCCAGTGCCACGCGTGTAATGCGGCCGTTCACACCGTCAGCCTCCGTCCCTCCCTGCTCATCGTCTAGCAGCACACCTGCTGCTCACCTCTCTGCAGGCCCCACCTGGGCAGGCCGTGCATGTGAGCATGCGTGCGTGAGTGTGTGTGTACGGGGCCCTGTGGCTATCTCTCTGCAGACCTGGTACTCAGGCGGTCCAGACAGGGCTCTGCTGGCCGGAGAAGCCAATTCGTTTCACTGAATTTCACAATCACAGGCGGGCCCTGGGAGGCCAGCCAGCCAGCTGGCAAAGGCTGCACATGCTTCGTGTCCCAGGGGGCCTGGGCAAGTGGCTGGCTAGATCCGTCAAGTTCATCCCCTCTACTCAAACACCAACTTGAGACATCTGCTCAGCGGATGCGGGGTCAGGAGCATCCGGTGTACGTTCTGAAGGAGCACGTACGTCTGGCTGGCTGGCGTTGGGGGCGGGCTCGGTGGGATGCATCTCTCTGGAGAGATGGGTACCGTGTCTCGGTGTGAGGCTCCTGGGACAGCTGTGTGTGGATGTGTGCACGTGAAGGCCGGTGTGTACCTTCACCTTGGTTTGCCTGCATGCTTATAATTGCACTGTGTGTGTGTGTGTGCACACTTGCTCACATGTGTCAGTAGCACACTGCACAGTAGGGCAGTGATGGCGAACCTATGACACGCGTGTCAGAGGTGGACATGCGAACTCATTTTTTTCGTTGATTTTTCTTTGTTAAATGGCATTTAAATATATAAAATAAATATCAAAAATATACATCTTTGTTTTACTATGGTTGCAAATATCAAAAAATTTCTATGTGTGACACGGCACCAGAGTTAAGTTAGGGTTTTTCAAAATGCTGACACGCCGAGCTCAAAAGGTTCGCCATCACTGCAGTAGGTATGTAGTGGAAAGACCCATAGGCTGGGAATCAAAATACTTAAATTTTTATTCTAAAGGCCTCACTTCCTGGCTCTCTCCTGGTTAGATAACCTCTCTGGGCTTCAGATTTCCCGCCTGTCTAATGGAAAAAGAATAATACCATCTCTGCTTCCTGTAAAGTGTAAGAATAAAAATGAAATAATGTATGTGAAATGCTTTGTTAATTACCATGTACCATAAATTTGAGAGATTATTATCGCCATAGTACAGCTCATCAGAAAGAGAAGTTGTATGTGACTTAAAATAATCCATCCAGTGAGCTGAGTTAAAATGTAGGTCAAAGCGTAGCCTCAGACATCAAGAGGGGCTGACGGTAGCTCCCTAATCTAACAGGCCACCACATGTGAAGGTGCTTTGAAAGCTGTAAAGAGTTACATATGTAAATGTAAAGTGACATGATTATATTTAAGCCTGGAGAGCACACTGGAGTCATAATGATCAGAGTGGCACTGGAGCCTCATGCATGGTTGCACCTGTGCAGGCTAGTGGATTTGTACGTGTGCCTCTCTGTGTGTATGAACTCATTTATTGAGCACCTCCTATGTGACAGTCACACATCAAGTATTTTTGAGTGCCTTCCCTATGTCAGGTGCATCCGTCTCGGCACTGGGGGTGCCAAGGTGAACAAGACACAGTCCCTTACCTCAAGGAGCTGGTGGCCTGGCTAGGACAGTAGTTGGCAGTTGCAGTGCTGGGTGGTGGGTGCTAAAGGAGAAGGACCTATGAATTCATTCTAAGTGGGGGATGGGAGGAGGAGGTCCAGGAGAAGGGAATCCAGGAAGTAAGCTGGAAAATTCAAGGTCTGCTGGCCAACCTGAGGGAAAGGTAGCTGGGGTAGAAGGAAGGGTCTATGCCAGGGGTGGGCAAACTTTTTGACTCGAGGGCCACAATGGGTTCTTAAACTGGACCGGAGGGCCGGAACAAAAGCATGGATGGAGTGTTTGTGTGAACTAATATAAATTCAAAGTAAACATCATTACATAAAAGGGTACGGTCTTTTTTTTTTTTTTTTTAGTTTTATTCATTTCAAACGGGCCGGATCCGGCCCGCGGGCCGCAGTTTGCCCACGGCTGGTCTATGCCAAGGTGCTGGGGAGGGAAGCAGCCCGCTTTCACACCTGGTGCTGTCTGTTTGCACACAGGTGGGAGGAAGGCAATGGAGAGAGGAGGCCCAGGCTGCTGGCCAGATCCTGAGGGGCCTTCCTTCACACGGGCTAAGGAGCTTGGCTTGATCCTGTGGGCTCCTGGGAGCCCCTCAGCAGGGGCTTAAGCTCTGCGAGTGACATAATCAGCTTTGCATTTTGGAAAGATCGCGGAGCTCCAGTGTCCCTGAGTATCTCCCTGCAGCAGTCGCAGCCAGATGGCGGGTGTGTCTGTCGCAGTGAGTGATGGCTGCATATGCAGGGCCCTGAGCTGGGGTCTGCATGGGGCAAGGAGGGAGTGATGCACTTTTTGAGAATAGTTCTGGTTGGGATGTGCTGTGGGAGCGGAGGAGGTTAGCCATTCTTGAGTGAGTATCACGTCAGCTTCCCATATTTATTACCTCACTTAACTGCAACATGGCTGTGAGACAGCTACTATCAGCCCCATTTTGTAGGTGAGAAAAGCGAGACCCAGAGAGGTTAAACATTCTTGAAGTTATTTGTAGTAAAGGGCAGAGTCAAAAGTCCAGCCCGCCTCTGCCCTCCCAAAGCCCACCGAAGTAGAAGTTCAGCCCCTCCTGCCAGTTCCCAGTGGAGGGATTGACTAATTAGTTCCCTGACTTGACAGATGAGGAAACCAGCCTGGGCTCAGATCTGTTCCTGCTAAATTCGTTACTGGTTTCCAGCTGCTCCCAGTCCCTGTGGATGAGTCTCCCCTTTCAGAGTATTAGCGACGCTTCCTAATTCGGTGCTACTTGCAGATTTGATAAGCATATTTTAAATTCCTTCGCTCAGCAAAGATATTGAATGAAACGGGTCCCATGACAGAGGCGAGAATGAACCCCTTGCTACGCCTTGCCTCCTCGAGGGTCGCGGCCCCGCGCCACCTGCTCACCCTTCTCGGTGGCTTAGCCCCTAGCTGGCCGTGTGAACACAGTCAGGGCCGGAGCACCAGACGCCGCTTCCCTCTTTGCCCTGTGACTTATGACTACATCGAGGAAGAATGATATGTTGACCGAGAACAACATGCTTTTCACAAAGCCGTGCTCCAGGGCCTGAGGGGAAGGGCCTGGCGTCACTCAGACCTGGGTGCGAGTCCTAACCCAGGCTCTCCTGGACCTTTGGTTTCTCAAGCACAGCCCAGGGCTGCCCGAGGCCTGAATGCTGGTCCAGGCATAAAGCACCTTGCGCCACAGTGGCCTGAGGCACAGGCTCAGTCCACGGCAGCCTCCCTGGGGATCCCCACACTCTCAGCCGGGTCAGGACCTGGACAGGTGGCGTGGCATCAGGGCATTCCACCCCTTTCTCCTGGGCTGAGCTGAATTCAACAGGGGAAACAAGGCGCCGAGCACATGTGGCCTGAGGTGAGGAGTAACAGTCCGGCACAGGGCACAGGGCCCCCAAAGGCTTTCTCCACGTGCCGATGGGGGCTGCGGCTTGCCGGTCCTGAAACGTCAAGGGCCTTTGTTTGGGACCATTTCTGCATGGTAATCGGGGTTCCTTCTTGCTGACCAGATTAAGTGATAAAAAGTAATAGTGCCTAATTTATAGAGCAATTATAAGAATGAAACAAGAGAATGCAAGTACAGAGCTTCAAAGAGCACCTGGCAGATCATCAGCACTGAATGCATCTGGGCCAAAAGAGATTGGGAAGCAGCAAGATCGGGATCCAGCCAGAGCCGTGGGTTCCCGGCCAGGCACTGATTCATAACAAGGGTATCCGAGGAGGTCCTTCCAGCCCTGAGGCTTGGAATGCTCTTGGTCCTCTTTCCTGTTGCCTCTGCCCCTCTCTCTCCCCTCCACACGGGACCTGGTGCCCTGCCTCCCTAATCCTCTCTAAGCCAGGACACAGATTCCTGGCCTCCCACCATCTCCCCTAAGGCTAGCTCCCCTCGCTCTGCTGTGGCCCACATTTACTCAGTGACCCACCCTGGCCAGAGCATAGGAGCTCAGACCCCCAAAGCTGGCCTCCTCCCAGCTTCCCCAAGAAGCCCCCCATATGGTTAGGAGGCTGCAGGGAGAAAGGATGCTGGGCAGTTGCTAGGGAGATACCACACACACAGACCTCTCTGTGCACGCCCAGCCACAGCGTGCCCACCTCAGCCCGTCGCCCACAGCTCTGCACCCCACCTCCTGATCCTGGGCTCTGGGATTGCTCTCCAGTGAAGGGGTCTCGCCCCCTCTCATTTTCTTCTCTATTTTATCCGCAAAATATTTCCTGAGCACCTACTCTGTGCCAGTTAGGTCCCCGGGGCTCTGCCCTCCACAGGCAGCAGTGGGGATGGCTATTACCCACACCGGTATTTCTCAAACCCCCCACAGGGCTGGTTACAGCATCGATGGCTGGGCCCTTTCCCCAGAGTTTCTGAGTCAGCAGGTCTGGGGTGGGGCCCAAGCTTTTGCATGTCGAACCTTTCCAGGTGCTGGTGTGGCTGGTTTAGGAATCACATTTTTTAAATCTATAATAATAAAAGCGTAATATGCTAATTACACCGGACGTCCTTCCGGAAGACCTTCCCGACAAAGCCGGGGCTGTAAGAGAAGCCCGGGTCCCGGGTGCCAGAGGGAAGCTGGTGCCGGCAGCTGGGGGAAGGAAGGCCTACTCTTGCACGAATTTTGTGCATCGGGCCTCTAGATATTATGTAAGTTTCAAGTGTACAACATTATAATTCGACATCTGTATACATTACAAAGTGATCACCCCCAAAAGTGTAGTTGCTACGCATCACCATATAAATGACCCCCCTCTCCCTTTTGCCCACCCCTCAACCTTTTTACCCTCTGGTAACCACCAATCTGTTCTCTGAGTTTTTGTTTTATTTCGTTTGTTCAGTTTCTTTTAAGATTCCGCATATGAGTGAAATCATATACCTCTGTCTTTCCCTTTCTGACTTATTTCACTTAACATTATACCCCTAGTTCATTGCAGCATTATGTACAATAGCCAAGAAACAACATAAGTGTCCATCTATGGGTGAATGGATAAGAGCCACATTCTAAGAACCACTGGTTTACAACAATTTATAATTCAAGGCAGATTAAAGCAAGGGTTTCGACCAGAGAAAAGGAGAGGAAATTAGGAAAAGAGCATTGCAGGCAGAGGACACAGCATAAACAAAGGCCTGGCAGCTCCAGGAAGTACAGGAGCGAAAGGTGCATGGAGGCGTGGCCTGGAGGGCAGCTGGAAGGGCACGTGGGGCCAGGCGGTGGAGGGGCCAGCGGGTGGCCACACCCCTTCCCTCTGGCTCCCAAGCAGCTGCTTTGTGCCAGGTACCCCTGGCAACTCTGCCAGGATCCTTGGGCTCCAAGCCCATCTTCCCCCTCTGCAGCAACAAGGCACCCCAGCCCAAGGCCTGGCTTTCACAGGCTGCTGTGGCAGCTGTCAGTGTCTCTACCCACCCTCCCTGGGCAACTTCCTGGAGCTGCGGGAGCCAGCCCAGAGGTGCCAGGGAGGTGTGCCAGGTGAGCCAGCATGTGTGCTGTGGGCGTGCTCCAGCCCCAGTCTCCCAGCTCGCTCTATCTGCACCGGGATCTGGGGCTGGGTATGTGTTTGTTGCTGCTTGAGCCAGAGCAGTTACTATGGGTGGATAATAATAGCAATCGTAATCCCTCATAATTGGACCAGACTTTGCTGTCTGCAGGGCACTTCCATGCCCATGACCTCATCTGACTTCCGCAACACCCTGCAGAACAGGCACAGCTAGAGTTACCATCCCCGTTTCACAGCTGAGCAAGCGCAAGCCCAGATGGCCTGAAGTCACATCTCCAGTAAGTGGCATCCTCGGGCTGGGACCTGGGGACTACTGACTCTTCACCCAGGGAAACATCTTTCTCTGTTCTGAACTGTCTTAACCGAGCACCCCACCTGCTGCTCTCCCAGGAAGGGCCAGCGGCTCTGCGGCCCAGGGCAGCCTGGTCCAGTACCAGGAGGAGTCTGGCCCAGCTGTCCCCACCTTCCCCACCCGTGGGGGGCAGCTGACCATCACTGCAAGTACATGGACACAAAGCTGTGTCAGCACCAGTC
>NW_005871142.1:11398-12788 GCF_000147115.1 Myotis lucifugus | reverse complement strand
TCTGGGTCTGCTGCTGCCTGAGTCCTGGCTGGGAGTCGCCCAGAAGACCCGTGGGTAACCTGGACTACCTGTTCTTTTTCTGTGGGGACAAGATGGAAATAACCTGTGGCCCCTGGAGCCTGGCCCGGCGGGCCACATAGGCATTTTCTCTCCAGCTTGTTGGGTATGCGCTCCTCCACGGCACTCAGCAGGTTTCCAGGCCGGGAAGGCAGGTGTCTGGGCTTCATGCTCCGGTGTATGTGTGTGTATGCGTGTGCGTGTGTGTGTGTCCATACCAGGACCCACGCAGGGGGGCTCTGTGGGAAAGGCTCTGATCCAGGAGGCGGGAGAGCAGGCTCCCATCTGGACCCACCACTAAGCTGGGCTCAGCTTCCTCATCTGTAAACTAGGGCCATCTGTCCTTGCCCACTTGTTCAAGGGTTGTCCCTAAAGGACCAAATAGATGGAAACCACCCAGAAAACAGAAACACACCGTGCAACGAGCAAGCCCAGGAAGGAGGGGAGCAGGGAGCAGGGAGCAGGGAGCAGGTCGCAGAGCTGCCCCAAAGGGCTGGCAGAGCTGCCACTCCCCCAAGTGCTCAGGGCCCACACCCAGTGCCAGGTGTCCATGCCAATTCCAGAAAGACGCCTGTGCTCCATGAATATCCCCGGATACCACCAAGAACCACCATCCCTCACCCCTGCGCAGGGAAAGAGGAGCAGGCAGAGGGAACTGTGGGGACCATGGCATGGCAGATAGGGCACCCCAGGAAGGCCAGTGGCTGGGACAGCTTTCCCAGAAGGGTGGTGGCAGGGTTTACTATTCCACTGACGGAGGGGGGGTTGCCTGTGGGTGACACAGCTTGGTGAGGTCCCAAGGCAGCCTGTCGGGACCCAGCAGGGACTCCCACCAGTTTGCTGTGAGCTCCTCTATCTGGTTTAGGCCCATCCTGGAGTTTGGCAGAAGGGCCAAGAGGTCACCCCTCACAGAGCTCTGAAAACAAGGAAGTCACCAGCTCCATGGGCAGAGGTGCCACTTGCTCGGAGCCTGGGGTCAGGGAGGGGGACAGGAAATCACCATCTCCATGACAACCGGTGTCACTCCAGCACGTGGCACACCGCAGCCCTGTGCCTGTCTGTGCTGGAGGCAGCGCCCTCACACGGTGTCACATCTACCAAGGCCCCCCGAACTTGTCCTTGGCCTTCCAGAAGCTAGTGGACACCCTGGGGAAACAAGCAGCTAAAACAGGTAAAGTGACTCACCTAAGGACACAGCTAGTAAAAGGCCAATCCCAAAAGGCATCCAGGTCTGGGGGCTCTGCCAGGCAAACCCAACAAAGACAGGGACCCAGGATTTGAACCTCCGCTCACACACCACGCCGGAGAGGGGGAGGGGGGAGGGGGGGAAGGA
>NW_005871142.1:0-11068 GCF_000147115.1 Myotis lucifugus | reverse complement strand
CTCCTCCCGCTCCAGGGCGGAGCTGCTGGTGTCCCCGGGGCCGCTGGAGGGCATGGCGGGCAGCTGGGCGGCGGGAGGCAGGCTGGGGCTGCGCGGGGCTGGGGGGCGGCTTGGCTTTGGGGAAGGGATGATCGTAGTCTTTGTAGCCGCGAGTTAAAACTTAGACATAGATCCGGGCGGGCGCGGAGTGAAACAGTCCGGTGGAACTCGGCCTCGGGCTGCCGGCGGGTTTGGGGGTTCCGATGGCTCCACCTGTTGGGGGAGAGAAGAAGGGTCAGTGGGGCAGGGCACCCCCACCCAGGCCCCGCTGGTCCCACCCCTGCCTCCAGGCTGGGCCCGCAGTCCCAGGTGCTGGCCTGCGAGGCCTGTTCCTCCCACCTCACTCCCTTCCAGGCTCACCAGCAGCTCAGGCAGCCTAGCCCTGCAGAGAACGGGGAAACGGAGGCACAGGCCGGCGCTGCCTGGCTTCCGTCAGGGCCCCTCCTGCCTCCGAGGCGGCACCAGCCCCCCGGGTGTCCGCGTCGCTGTGGCCCAGTGGGAGTCACTTCTGGGACTTCCAGCTGCCTCCCGCCTCCTCCCTTCTCTTCATTCACGACTGTTCTTTCCTTTGAACGCTTCCCACACCCCTCCCACCCCAGCCGCCCCCTGGGAAATCCCAGAGGTCCCCAGCCCAGCTACATTTTCCTTCTAATCTGTCCTCCAAGCACGCCACCCCCACACCGCTCCCACCCCACGTGGAGGAAGTGAGCAGCAGTCACAGGATGTAGCGAGATGAATGTCACCTTACTTTAGGACCCGCGCTCGGGCCTGCAGAGAAAGCTGAGGTTGGCTCGGGCTGTGGGCTGAGGCCTAGGCTTGCAGCGCTTGGGGCCCGGACACCGGGTGGGGAGAAGCTGCCCACAACCACCGCCCCACAGAGGGGGGCGGTGAGACCCCTCGCTCTGCCACCCCATCTGCCTTCAGGAACTGGTGGCCTTGAGGGGGGCCCTCCGAACCCACACAGCTGAATTTTAGGGGATTTTCATCCTCCCTGTCTCAGGTGTGGGCCTCAAGCCAGTGAAATAACAAAGCCGCAGGCCTCCGCTGGGGGTGGGAGTGCTGCAGGCTTCCACCCCCTCCACTCAGACAGAGTTTGCCTGCTCCCCACCCACCAGAAGGCGAGTGGGCCAAGCCCCTGCTCCAGAGAGCCGGCCAGGGCCGGGCGGGGATTGGCAGGAGGACAGGGGAGGCAGGCTGGATGGGGCCCACCCACACCCTTCCCCTTCCAGTTCCTGCTCTGCCTCACTGGGCTCCCCCTCCCTCTGGGCTTCTCCTCCCTCCCCCTCCAGCCAGGCTCCCTGGAAAACGAGGAGGCAGAGAAAGCACAGACTTGGGTCTCTCCAGGGCACAGCCCCTTCCCCAGGGACAGACAACTGGCTGGGAGGTGGGTGCCCAGTCCTGGCTCTGCCCAGGGTGTGGAGGGGACGCTGGAACTGGGGGGAGCCTCTTAGGACCAGGACAGGGGGGTCCCTGTCCATTAAAACCCAGATACAGGTGAGCCCTAGGAGCCTCAGCCCAGAGCTGGCGCAGTGAATGTCTGCTCCCCAGCCCAGGAGGGTGTAGATGGCGACAGTGAGAATAGCTCCACGTGTCAGCGCTGTGCTAAGCACTGACAGCCATTCCTCCCTGGGGCAGCTCCTAGTATTATTACTGCCCCTCGTTTACAGTTGAATTTAGGCTCGAAAAGGTTAGGATTTGTTCATCTTCAGTGTCAAAGCAGAAGCTGGGACCCAGATCTCTCTTTAAAGCAGCTCCGTCCCCCAACGTACACCACCCACGAATGACTCCTGGGAGCCCTTGGGAGAACTGGTCCAACCCAGAACTCTATGAGACTTCCATCCACGTAAGCCAGCGAGTCCCACTCACACCTACTCCGCTGATTAGCATAAACACCCCCAATCCCCCCACATCAAAACCTTCCAAAGGGAGTGGACACTAAGAGAGGCAGAGTCTGGTGACAAAGGATACTGAACCTGGAGTCGGCAGCCGTGCGTTCTAGTCCTGACTCAGTTTCTCTGGCCTGTCACCTACCTCATCCGTCAGCTTGGACAGCTGGACTAGATCTACAGGCATCTACTCCAGCCCTGCCAAGCTGAGCCCCAAGAGCCCCCGAATGGGACCTAAGGGGTAAGAGGCAAATAATGCTGCCCTGAGGCCTAGAAGCACCCAGGGGGCTTCTGTGAGAACAGCACCTGCAGCGAACCTCTGGCTGCCCGTGAGGAGAGGAAGACGGAGGGAAAAGCAGAGCATGGCAAGGTGTTGCCCCCGACCACGGCGGACACTGGACAGGAAAGAAATGTTCTTCCCTCCTCCCCGCCCCCGCCCGAGCTGCATACACTGTCCTCACAGCAAATGCAGCTGACATGGGTGGATCTTTAGGTTCCTCTGTGTTACTCAATGGAACAGACCTGTCAGCCAGTGTCCTGCACAAGCACCCAGCACCACCTAAAGCCATCCAGCATGTGGCCAGGCAGGCCGTGCCCTGCACCTCTCCAGGGCCTGCTGCGGTGGCCACGGTCCAGGCCTGGACGCGGTGCTTCCCGCCTGGCCTTAGGAGCTCCCCTTTTTCTCTCAAGTACCCCTGCCAAGGGGAGGGATCTGCGCCTGGTCCCGCAGCCCCAACACAGCGGCATGTGTCTACCATGACAGCTCTTTGCCAGGCACGGCCCTGCTGCTCCTGGCGCTGAGGCCTCCTCCACACCCACGCCAAAGGCTGCACCACAAAAACGCCACCAAAGAAAATCCTTGCCAAGACCCTACCACCATGAGAGGCAGCCTTTATTTCCTTCCTTATACTTCTAATGTGCAGAGTGGCCATGAATAATGCTTGTAACCACAACATAAAAACCATTTTTTAAGGAATCCCATCATGAAAATATCTTGGTATCACAACGGACAAGATCACCATCATCACTAGTTCAATCATAAAACTGCTGTGGAAAAAGAAGTGGGATTTTGACGACACATAATCAATTTCGCGACCTTCTAAATCCAACTTAGTGGAAAGGGTTTTTAAATAAGATGTAAAGTCACAGCGTGGGCTGAACAGAGGGGAGACACCACCAACGAAATTCCAGAATCTGGAAAGCAGACTTGCGGGGGCCAAATTTCAGGCAGCACATGCAAACCGATTTATAACAGAGTCCGTAACAGACACCTGATGTGACAGCACCAGTACGTCCGGGACCAGGGATGAAGAGGATGCGTGTGTGAAAATAAGATGATGGAGTAAAAGAAGTAGAACCCCTACATCCACCTCCCCCAGACGTCTGAAGGGTTATTCCCTATAGAGCACAAAACAGAGGGTCTTTGCACAAAATGTCGACTAGCCAGTTGAGAGTAAAGGTAATATGCCAAAACCAAGGAGATGAAGGTTATAAATGGGATGTTGTGTCCTACCGGCTACTCCCCCACTGGCTCCTAGAACACTGGCAGCAAAACCCTTACCTTCTTTTCAGTCCAAGCGGAAAGGCCTAAGGATACAAATACTGACACCAGAACCCAAGTGGTGTCCAACTGGCTCCGGTAGGTCAACCAGTGGACCTGCAAGTCAACAAGCCCCACCATCACGCTCATATCTTCCAATCAGCTTCTTAGTCCCTTGTCCTTAACTTTGGAGGGACAACCAAGGACCTCTAGACCAGCAGTCACCAGCCTTTGGACCTCAAGGACCACCAGTGGTCCACGGACCACCAGTTGGCGACCACTGCTCCAAAGGTTTTCTTAAACCAGAGGTTGCCAACCTTTCGGCCCTCACAGACCACCAGTGGGCCGTGGACCACCGGTTGGCGACCGCTGCTCTAGACATGTAAGGGAAGCCTCTAACTTGGAAGATAGAGGCCAGGACCGTAAAACCAAAACCAAAACAAACAAAACACACTTTATGCACAGAGACGGTACTACATTCATGAAAAAAGAATGTGATGCAATAAAAAAGAACATTCAGAGAACATAAAAGTACTCTTAGAAATAAAAAAAAAAACTGTGCTAGTTGAAATACAAAACTCAACAGATGGAGTAGATTAAAAAGAAAAATAAGCCCTGAACAGGTAGCTCCGTTGGTTAGAAATACCCTTGAAATTCTGAATATAATTCTCTAATTAGAACTCTTTACCCAGCCTAATGATCATTTAAGTGTGAGAGAAGAATAAAGAGATTTTTCAGGCACTCCTTTCTCAGGGAGCATGGGAAGATGTCCTCTAAGAGAAGGGACTAAGGTGAAAGAGGCCAGAGGCCATGGAAGGCCGTGGTTCGGGCCTAAGCAGCTTGACTCAGGGCTCAGCTCGGTCAGTGCTGTCAGCACTGTGGACCCTCCCAATGAACCTCTTTTCAACCCGACAGGTGTCACTCACTGTCCGTACTCGGCTACCTGGACACAGGGACCCAATGGACTTGGATACTGACAGATATCCGTCCCGGATGATGTGCTCCAAATGGGGAAGCAAACCAAGCGAGAGGAAGACACGAGATCCAGAAAAAAAGGAACTCCAGCCGGAAGGAGGGCAAAGGGAATGGTAAGGATGACCACAAAAGGAAGTCACAGAACAGCAGTGACAACGGGCAGAGAGCAAGAGAATGGGCACCAAAAAAATGGAACTGAAATATATAGTACTTGACATGACTGGCCTTGTGGAAAGCCATGCTGACAGCTATTAGGAGGTGTAGCAGGAATTAGCAAGAAGTACGAAGGCAATAAGGCAAAGGAAAACACAAGGGAATTATTAGAGAAAACCAAAAGGAAGTCAACTATTGTAGTACACTCTAAGGCTCAGCTGTTACGTTAGTTGATTTAATGCAAATAACAGTTGCATTATTTGATTTAACAAATACACACATATATATACACGTGTGTGTGTATGTGGGTGATACTACATAGTATATTAATTTCCTATTTGCTGCTGTTACAGATTAGCACAAAATTCATGGCTTAAAACAACACAAATTTGTTATCTCGCAGTTCTGGAAGTCAGAAGTCCAAAATGTTTCTCAGCACTGGTGACGCTGGGGGAAATCCATTTTCTTGATGCTTTCAGCTTCTACTGGCTACTCCCATTCCTTGGCTCGTGGCCATCTTCCCCCCTCATAGCCACAATGGCCAGTCTTACTTCTCTGCATCACTCTGACCCTGTTCCCTTACATCTCTTTCGCTGCCTCTCCTGCCCCTGTCTTTCACGCCTAAGGATCCCTGTGATTACACTGGGTCCACCCAGATAATCCAGGATAATCCCATCTCAAGATCCTTAATTTAATCAAAGTACCTGTTGCCATATAAGGTAACATATCCACAGGTTCAGGGGATTAGGCTGTGGCTGTCTTTGGGGGGCTAGTCTCCTGCCCACAACATGCTTACCTGTATATTAATATATGCGTAAAACATTTTTGAAAAACACTGCTAGGTCGCTGTGAATAGTATGCCTATGAGAACTATGTAGGAGGATGGCTGGAGAGCGGAAAGGGTGGCCATGTAAGAAAACTACATTCTTATTTACTAAATAGGAAATGGATGAAAAGTATCTAAAATGGAAGAGTCAAAAGATATACACATTACTCAGAAATTTAAGTGTAAAACTGCTAGGAGAAATAGTTAAGAGGAGTTGCCTCAGAAGAGGACGAGGGTGGGAGTAGGCAACGTAACAACTGCATTTGGTGAAGAGGTGTTAGTACTATTTGACTTCTCAAATTATACGCATGTACTACTGTGAGGAAATAAAATTAATTTTTAAAAAGAGAGGATGGGGATGGGAATGAGGGCTTACACCCAACTGCAGTCATTGTTTGGGCGTGGCCTCCATCCTGTACTCCTACAGGAGTACAGCTCAGGCCTTGCCATCTCTGTTGCTCTATGAAACCATCACATCCCACAGAATAACCATTATCAGCTCCTCACACCCACACAGAGTTCCGTCACCAGCTATAAAAGTTGTACCTCCTTCCCCACCCGCCCCTCCTCCCCGCTCACGAAATATTTAATTCTTGCAATACGTCACTTCCACTCAGTCCAGCCCCTGCACAGCGTGATGTACCTCCCTCACATCCCTCCCAAACTGCACCTGTGCATGCCACTGCTGCCTACATCCCTAACCATGACCGTGGCTCACTCATTAGCCCACCTCAGACCAAAGGCCCACATTTCAACCATCTCCCGGAGCCTCCAGACAGCCCCTGCCATATCAGCTTCCACTACACTGTCCCTAGCTAGTCCCACCTTCCTCACCAACACCAACCCCATCGCACCTCCCAAGCTGACCACCCCAAGTCTCAACTCCAAGCATACTCCAACCACCAACAACTAGACTGTCACCCCACAGTCTTACCTCAACAAGGGCTTGCAGAGAATTGCCTTCTTCCAGAAACAAAACTGTCTTTGCCCACAAACTTGAATCCTTGCTCCACCAAAAGCGGTCCTGATGTTATCACCATAAGAGCCCTTTCCACTCCATCTCAAGTCCTCTATCTGAACTGCTGAAAAATACTGACCATCTCTTAGCAGGTCCTCCTCCTTCCCTTTATCTGAAGTCTACTTTCTCACAGTGGACTTCGCTTGTTTAAGTCTATCTAGTTACCTTCCCCTCCTTCCCATGGGGGTGTTGGTTGGTTGTGCTGACCCCACCCCCACTTCAGTCAGAGTGAGCATGTGACCAGGCAGGGCCAATCAGAGGCCTCCCAGAGAGGCTTTGGCACAATGGAAAGATGCTAATATGGTAGGATGTGAGTCAGGAGCTGCTGGCTCACCTGAGAACAAAGGGATGAAGACAGAGGGATGGAAAACTCAAGTCATTGTCGGTCCCTAGATCTAGCTGTACCTGGAGGCAGGGCATCTGTCAGCCTCTCACAACGTGAGTGAGTCTGTGCCTTGCGGCTGACAGTCCTGACTCATATGCTAATCTCAACCTCCATAAATCCTCCCTGCGAGGCCCACGGTGTGGGTTCAAGTCCTGGCTGTTGTGTGAGTGCTTGTCATCTGTGTGACCGGAGGCAAAACTGTGCCTCAGTTTCCTCAGCTGTAAAATGGGGGAAATAAGAGTAGCCACTTCATAGGACTGTTGTGAGATTTAGAATGAAATGCATTACGATGCTTACAAGAGAGCCTGACACAAAAAAACAGACTCCATCAATTTGAACAATTAGTAGTTCCTGACTAACCAGCCCACAGCTTTCCCTTCTTTCTGGAAATCACTGGAGCGCCACGAGTGCCCGCTGCTCAACCAGGAGTGTCTTTATCACGCTCCCCAGACATGCCAGGTCCTGTGAGGAGCATTACAATCTCAACATCTCGTTCATGCTCATGCCAATCCTCTGAAGTGGGCACTATTTTTATCCCTGTTGTCCAGATGTGAAAAAATGAGGTATAGAGAGGTTAACGAAGCTGCCTAAGGTCATCCAGTCAGTAAGTGATAGAGCCAGGTACAACGCCAGGTCTGTCCCACCCCAGAGCCGTTTTCCCCTCCAGCATGATCTCTTACAACGGGCATGTGACTGTCGCAGCCATCTTAACTTTGGGCATGGATTGGTCAGACAACAAAATTTTCAGTTAGTCTCCCTTTCCTGGTTAGGTCTGCCATGGGGGCAAGAGCCGGGGCGGTGATAGGCACACAACCGTATAATCAGTGCCCAGCCCAAGGTGGGAATCATCCATTCATTTGCCCATTTACTGAGCACCTACCAGGTGCCGGGCACTGTGCTAAGGGACATGCGTTGTCCTATTTCATCCTAACAATCCTGTGAAGTAGGTTCTATTGTTATTTCATGGGAGACAATGAGGCTTAAAGAGATTTATTACCTCTCCAAGGTAGCCCAGGTAGGAAAGTCCCAGGGCAGGATGAGAAATCCAGGTCTGCCTAACGCTGGAGTCTTTACACACGTGTCAGCACTCAGCCATGGGTCAGCATGCTAAGCACAGACCCCAGATCATATCTGTGCCCTGATGTGACACCAGCCCACAGATAACAGCCTCCTGGCTGAATTTCCTATTGCGCTTGGGAGGAGTTACACATGAGCCCTGTGGGTGACAGAGGCAGGAGAGTATCTGGAGCCCATGTCACCCAATCATCTGCCAGGGCCTGGTGAGCTGGGGGCCAGCAGCAAGCTGAGGGGAGACATCAGGGCCTCTAGACAGAGATGTCTATCCGCCACAGCCTCTCGGTCACAAGACGGGGGCTGGATGAGGAGGAGGAAGAGGTCTCAGAGACACTTTCCGACAGCTCATTCTCTCTCAACACGAGTGAGATGCTCATCATCATACCATTACCCTGACTTTCAGAAACAGCCCTTCCACCCAAACCACCAGCTGCCCAGACACCAAAGCCAACCCAACAATCCTGCCATCCTCTCCCCACTTCAAAGCCCATCTGTCTGGCTCCGGAATCACAGTAGGATGACGTGTGGTTCTTCCACCCCCCTCGAGGCCAGGGCACCGCCAGCGTTGAGTATTTTTGGTCACACCAAATCTGCTGCCGCGATGCTGGCCACACTGGCAGAGATGAGTTGAATCAGACTCTTCCGCTCGCACTAAAGGTTACCATGACACAGCCCCACAAGCGGAGAGGGGAAAAAAAGGTTTAAATCCAAAATAGATGCTGGTAAGGAGATGACGTTGTTCTTGGGAGCCAACATGAGTAATACAGCCTTGCACAGAGGAGCATGTGTTTCTGAGGGTAGCGGGTCAGGAGAAGCCCTGCCGTGTGTGTGTGTGTGTGTGTGTGTGCATGTGCATGTGTGTGTGCACGCACGCGCTGTGGCAGTCAGATGGGCTTCCCATGCCCTGGGAGTCAGGGGCACAGGGTGGCCAGGCTGGCAGCCCCTGTGAGAATCAGCCATGTGGACCCTGGTGGGGCCTGCTGTCTGCGGCAGCCACCAGCATGGGTCTGATTCTATCCTCCCTGGAGGCAGCCCATGGTCTACACCTGTGTGTTTCTCTGCTTTTCCAGTGTCTTTAAAGAATGGTCCATGCCCGCCAGCTGCAGAGCCTCTTTACTTACCCTCCCCTGGATCTCTGCATCTGGTCCCCACCCCATCCTCTATCTCTGAACCCCCTAGGGGCCCTGAATGTTGCAATCCCCAAAGGGGACACAGTGGTTCCACTGGAAGGTAAGCCATCCTCTTGGCTTTTCTGGACCCCTTATGCCACTGAACCAACAGACAAAAACAGGAGTTACTCCACCGGCTGGAGTGACGGATCCTGGCTCCCAAGGAGACCTGGGTTGCTGCACACACCAGAGGCAGGGAAGACTGCCTGGAACCAGGGGACTCTCTCTGCTCCTCTTAGGACTTCCATGCCCAAAAGTAACATTGGAAAATGGAAAACTACAGAAGAAAAAAAAGGAGGGGGAACAACTGAAGATTCAGATCCTTTGAGAACAAGGTTTGGGTCACTCCACCAGGTGAAAGAGGCCTGACCTGCCGAGGTCCTGGCTGAGCACTGAGGAAAACAGGATGGGTAATGGGAGAGGGAAGCCCGATACTGAATGTGACCTTGTGGACAAAAACAGAAATGAGACATGTAGTAGTTTTGCATATTTTCTATTACGTGATATATATGTGTGTGTTTATTTGTACACGGTAACTGTTTTCTTTTTCCTCCTTCGTCCCACTATTTATATATTATGTTGTTGGAAGTTAAGTCTATAATTGAGTCTAGGTAGAATATTCGGTGGGGCTGTGGCTGAATTTGAGAAGTTATTCATGTAGACAGAGATTGACAGAATGATTGGTGAGACTCCTCATTTAGGGAAAAGGAAGTTAGAGTGTCCTTCAGTAAGAATAGCTGTGCCTTGACAGGTAGAAGTATAGCTGTTTTGTGGCTATAGGGGAGCTCACATGTGTGTAAAACGGTGCAGTGGAAGCTGTGTGCCAAAGCAGGAGGCTGTACCAGATCATTTATTCACCCTTCATTGCCTGCTCGGTGAACACAGACAGGCCCTGCGCAGGTTTCTCCTCTGCCAGCTGGCACATGAAACTGGCCGCAGAGGGAACTTTATCCAGATCCAGTGTGTCCTCTTGGAGGGGTTCTTCACTGTATACAACCTCTCCAGGAGCCAGATTCTGCTGCCTCCGTGGCTTCCCCAATGCCCAGGCCTGGCCTGTCCTGTCGCAGCTTCTCCAGCACCAGGTTCCTGTACCACGCAACTCCCAGTGCCCAGCTCCTGCAGCGAGGGCGCTTCTCCAGCACTAGGCTCCTCTGCCACACACAGCTTCTCCAGCGCCAGGCTCCAGCACCACACACAGCTCCAGCATCAGGCTCCAGCGCCACACACAGCTTCTCTAGAGCCAGGCTCCAGCGCCACACACAGCTTCTCCAGGGCCAGGCTCCAGCACCACACACAGCTTCTCCAGCGCCACACAGCTTCTCCAGGGCCGGGCTCCTGTGCCACACACAGCTTCTCCAGCGCCGGGCTCCAGCGCCACACACAGCTTCTCCAGCGCCAGGCTCCAGCGCCACACACAGCTTCTCCAGCACCAGGCTCCAGCGCCACACACAGCTTCTCCAGCGCCAGGCTCCAGCGCCACACACAGCTTCTCCAGCGCCAGGCTCCAGCGCCACACACAGCTTCTCCAGAGCTAGGCTCCAGCGCCACACACAGCTTCTCCAGCACCAGGCTCCAGTGCCACACACAGCTTCTCCAGCACCAGGCTCCAGCACCACACACAGCTTCTCCAGCGCCAGGCTCCTATGCCACACACAGCTTCTCCAGCACCAGGCTCCTGTGCCATACAGCTTCTCCAGCACCTGGCTCGTGCAGTGTGACAGCAGCAGCCAGCATGTCACCCAACACCCCCCTTGGGTAGTTTAGTAGCAGTGTGCTCCAGGGACATACTTCCTCATGAGCAACTTTCCTTGGGACCCAAAAGGATGGATTTCCAGTGAGTTCCAGAGGACAGGTTTCTAGTAAGTTCTGCCAACATGGCACCACAGTGCCTTCCCTGTCGCCCAGGCAGCCATGGCCATGTCCTCTCCATTAAGGTCAGGATCTCAGGCCGGGGGAGGGCCTCTTCCTTGGGCACTCCATGGCAACCCTGGGGGAGTGGCTGT
>NW_005871141.1:4621876-4671408 GCF_000147115.1 Myotis lucifugus | reverse complement strand
CAGGGGGCTATTGGTAGAGGGCTTGGGCAGGACTCAGCCCAGGCCTGCAATGAAAATGCCACTACATTTCTGCTATCCTCCAGCTACTAGAACTAGAAAGAATAACTGCTATTATTATTGTTTTAATAGTAATTATAATTATCCACCGTAATTTATGTGCCCCTGATGACTCTAACAAAAACAAAAAAATCAACCACCCACTGTGCGCTCTGGGCCTTCTGCTTGGGGTCATCACACTCCCCTTCCATCCGCAGAACCTGCGGCCTGTCAGCGTCCCCCGAGGTGCGTTCTCCAGGTGAAAGCTGGCTGCCCTCCGCCCCCCCCCCCTCCCCGCCTGGGCTCTGCCTCCCTGGCACTTTCTCAGTGGACGGAACCTCGCTTACTCGAACCCCTCGTTCCTCAGGCCAGCAGACAGGAGGCTCTTTCCTGCTACTCAACCGCTGCCTCCAGGATGGCTCCTCCGGCCTAACCTCCGGCTTCTGTGAGGCACACACTTCTGGACGGCCAGCCTTGACCCTCCTTACACTGGCATCTGCCTTTGTCCTTGATGCTTCCACCTCACGCTCTGAAGACCTTGGCTCCTCGCTCAGATTTTGTGCCTTCACCCCACTTTCATCAGCCTGGGCAGTGACTCTGAGCCCCAGTAAACCCTGGTTCCTTGACCACCTCACCTTTCACAGCAGCGCTCTCTGCTTCACAGGGACTGCGCCACAGCCAGAGCCTGCGCCACCCCCACGATCCCCTGACCGCCGCCGTCTAACCGTCTAACCGTCCGCTCACTGTTACTTCCAGCTCCGCAGTGCTGTGCCCACGTTCCATGATGGTACCCCAGCTCGCAGCAGCCAGCAGGCCTGGCTCTGGCCCCTTAGGTCTCAGAAAGTCCCCTGGATAAGGAAGTGTTTCCAGCTCACCTTGACTACATTCTGTTCCCTCTGAGATTTGCTCCCACAGAACTCTGATCTGCCCCCACAGCACTTATGAAATGTGAAGTAATTTCATTTATTTCCGTGCTGCCTTTCCCCACTCCCTCCCACCTCTCTGCACTAGAATACAACGACAGAGGCCTTATCATTCTTGCGCTCTGCTGGCTCTCTGGTCCCTAGCACAGTGCCTGGCACATAGAAGATGATCAATAAACAGCTGGTGAAGGAGTCAATGGGATTACAATGTAACGATGGGCTTCCACACAGTCATTGTATGACCTTGTCAAAGACCAACAGTGCTAATCAAAAGGTCAAGATTAACTCAGGGAAATAATTTACCAATTCTTGTTAAGGTGCCGAAAATCTATGTTCAAACAAATCCTTGGCAGGAGGGAAAGCAGATAACAGGCCTGGGTGGAGGTGTGAAGTGGGTGCGGTAGGCGGAACCTCACCTGCGGCCAAACCAGCCTGGGTCAGTCGCTCTGTGCTGCCTCGGAGCCCTGGAGGCTCGCCCTCAGGCCAGGCTCCCAGGCCTCGCTGTGGGCACCCCGACCAGGATCTCGGGGCTCGGGCACCCGGCTCTAATTTAGACAAGCTCCCCAGCTGTTCCCCAGGCAGTAATGGTACTTGGGGACCACTGAGCTAGAGTAGAGCAAAGGAAAAGAAAAAACAAAGAAAAGCTCATCTCGTGACATCCAGGTGAGAGAGGCGTCAGGGATGGTGGCCGTGACTGCTCAGTCAGCAGCCTCAGGCTCGGTGAGCCGCGGCAGGGGTGTCCCATCACTAAATACCCTTCCCATCTGTCCGTCCCCTGCGCCCTGTCCCACAGGCCACTCTCTAACGCCTGCTTGGGCTAGAGAGAGGACTGCAGGAGAGAAAGGTTCATTGCGCCTAAATCAGACTTCCGTCTCCTGTTGGCTTATTTAGCAGGAGTCAGTTTCCTCTGCTCTGAGCAAACCAAGATGTGGGCAAAGTAACAACACCCATGAGGCTTCCTATTGGATGCCCATTAGACCTTCTCATAGCAACCGCTTATCCCGTCAGTGCTCGCCGTATAGCAACCATTATTAGGCTGTGGTGACACCTCTCCCCACCCATCTGCCTTCCAATCACAGCAGAGGTTCTCCGAGATGGAGGAGTCTGGACGAAGAGAATCAAGGTTAATGGGATTTTAAATTTGAGGCTTATACCACTGAGTTTCCACACTCACCATCATAGTAATATCAGTAAGCACAGTAATCATAACACTTTTCCCCTCAAAAAATTAAAAATGGAACTTCCATTTGGCCTACTGATCCTACTTCTAGGAATATTCCTAAGAAACCCCAAACACCAATCAGAAAGGATATATGCACCCCTATGTTCATAGCAGTGCAATTTACAATAGCTAAGATCTGGAAACAGCCTAAGTGCCCCTCAGTAGATGAGTGGATAAAAAAAGCTGTGGTACATCTACACAACGGAATACTATGCAGCTATAAAAAAGGAGGATTCCTTATCCTTTGAGACAGCATGGCGGGACTTGGAGAATATTATGTTAAGTGAAATAAGCCAGTCACTCATATGTGGAATCTAATGAACAAAATAAACGGGATGAACGGAGTGGATCCAGAGATAGGGAAGCAGGGAACAGACCGACTCATCTCAGAAGGAAGGCGGGGGAGGGGGGCAGGAAGGATTAACGAAGAACTTGTATGCATGTATGCATGAACCATGGACACAGACGACAGTGTGGTAAAGGCCTGGGGGGGTGGGGGTGGAGGAAGTCAATGGGATGGAGAAGAAGGGGACATCTGTAATACTTCCAACAATAAAGATAAGTTAAAAAAATAAAAATAAATACATTTGAGGCTTATGCCAATGAGTTTCCATCATCACCGTCATAGTAATATCAGTAAGAACAGCAATCATAAAAAGAGTAAATTCTTACATCTCCATTTTTCTCCAGGGCACTTCATTCTGATCGTCTCTAAAGCTTATCTTACCAAATAATAGACAAACATGTAAATTAACCGTCCCTCTGCTACGCTCACCAGCCAATCAGGAGAGCATGCAAATTAACCCAACAAAGATGGCGGTTAATTTGCATACATAGGGGCGAAGTGGCGGAGCAAAGACTGAAGGCTCCGTCTGGAGAGAAGGCCTGGGTCCTGGGTGCTGGAGGAAAACCGGTGCTGGCAGCCAGGGGAAGGGAAGGCCTATTGTATGAATCTCTTCGTGCACCGGGCCTCTAGTCTATATATATAAAGCAAACTTATCCTGTTTCTCCCCAAAGGGGCTCCCTCTGTGCTCTGTTCTATTTCTGAAAAGGTTCTGTTACATTCCGGCCGCCCTCACGAAAGCTGCGAGATGCTTCAACAATAAGAAAGTAAATTGCTTCATTTGCATCTCATCATGCTTTTTTTTAAAAAAAAATCCTTTTTATTTATTTCTTAATTGGATATTCTTTAGTATCCTCCAATTAGCCTCCCAGAGAATGAATACCAAATGAGTCTCCTAAAGCATTTTATTTTTCATCCCTGAAAATTTGGAACTGGCTCCACTATATATAAACTCAAGTCCCGATTCCATCGCTGGCACCTGCAGCCTGTGGCCGCGGGGAATCCTGCCACTGTGTGTTCTGCTTCTGTCCTGACATGTCCTCTACTTGTTTCCATCGGGCTCTCGGCACCCCCCGCCCCCTGCACCCATGGTTTCCTCCTGCCTTGGGATGTCCCAAGTCTCCCGGGCTGATCTAAAAGCCGCTTCCTCGTGAAAACCACCCACATCTCCAGGAGTCCGCTCGCTTGGAAACAACTGTAGCGTGTAGTCTGCACCCCTGCAAGGAAAGTGACGGCTTCCCTGCTCACTTTGACCTTTAATGTTCTCACTGGAGAGACCCTTCAGCCACAGAAAAACTGTACACCATGGCAGGCGCGATTGCTTCCCACCAATACCTTTGAAGAGTAGGTATTGTGGCAACATTAGTTGAGAGATATGCGCCTGCAGATAAAAACCCGGGAGTCAAAGAAGTCTAGTGGAAAACGTGTGGCGTGGGCATCAACTTGGCAATAAATCTGGGAGCCTTGCTGTTCTTAGTTTTCAGGGCCCCTCATGAGTGTTGCTCCCTGTGAAACCTCCGCTGATCGTCAGCAGTGAACTCGATGGCTCTCCGCTCTCGCCCTCAAAGCCACGGAGCACCCGCGACAAGCAGGCGCTGCACGAGGTGCCCAGGGAGGCGTGGCGGATGCGGCAGACGTGGGCTTTGCCCCCACGGAGCGGATATTCCTGGAGGGAAAGTCTATTCGGCAAATAACCACGCGTTATATGACGTCTCAGCCCGTGGCAGAGGCGCCGGCAGCGTGGGTGGGTGGGCGGCCGGGAGGGCGGAAGAGGGAACGCAGGGTGTAAGGACCAGTTGGAGCCAGTTTGAGAGCTGGGTCCTCCGTTCAGCACTTTTGTTTCCCTCCAGTGAGTGGTGACAGTCAGTGGCGTAGGGGACGCTGTCTCTCCAACTGATGTGAAGTGAAGTCAAGGTCAGCGTGCAGTCTCACAGATCTGTCATCCCCGCCAGCATCCGGAACCGTATCTACGTAAATGTATGCTGTGGATTTAACTGAAGAGCAGTACCGTCCCTGTGCTGT
This sequence comes from Myotis lucifugus, assembly GCF_000147115.1. Taxonomy (NCBI): domain Eukaryota; kingdom Metazoa; phylum Chordata; class Mammalia; order Chiroptera; family Vespertilionidae; genus Myotis; species Myotis lucifugus. Next base: position 4,666,862 of record NW_005871141.1, on the reverse strand, counting down.
CCCTCATTCGGGCCACTACTCCTCGGGTGGCTTTATGCTGCTGACAGGGGGCGTTTCTCTAAGACTTTATCTGCTGTTGGGGCTGATGGGAACTCTGTGACCCACGACCTTGATGATCCGTCCACTCCATCCACAGGTGTTGGGCCGCGGCGACATACTTTTTTTCTGCGTTGTACATACAAGTGAAGTAGATGAAATGGATGGTCCCTGGAGGAAGCCACATTTCATTGCGTTGATAAAAGTAAGCAGTTCATGAAAAAACATGGTAATTGTCAGAGGACAGGGTGCATAGGCATTTGGGGAACAGAGAAAAGATGATCTAACTTTTCAGAAGAGATCCTTTTGGGGGGATATTTCACAGAAGCGACGCTGGGGATGTGTCCGGGAGGATGGCTGGGAGGGGACAGGTGGCCCGGTCAGGGGTGAGAAGGCCGTGCACGCTGCCATCGAGAGAACACTCGGGGGCCAGAGTCAGACGAGAGGGAGACACAGGCGAGGTCGGGAGTCCCTTCGGGAGGCCTTGTGTCCATATGAAGAGACTAGGTTTTGCCAGGAAGGGGACGTGGCAACAGGCCCCGCTCCTGTGAGCAGGGAAGGGGGGTCACGCATTCAGTTAGGAGTGGGTACCCGCCTGGAGCAGCTCATCCAGGGCAGCGGGAACCCGATCGAGGACTGGCCTCGCCCAGGCGTGTGGACGATGACTAGCTCAATCCATTAGTCCACCCCTCCGGGCTCTAGACTGGAAAATGTGGAGAGGTTTGGCCAGTTATGGGTAAAGAGGGAAAAAATAAGAGCAGCCCTGATGAGAAGCAGAGCCAAGAGCTTGGCTGAGACCAGACAGTGGTGGACTGAGGGCATTAGCACCGAGAGAGCCCAGTGCCAGGCAGCAGCGCACACCTGCAGGCCTGGTCCTTCCCCGCCCACTGCTTCCTGGTCCTTCCCCTCCACCGCCTCCTGGTCCCGAGCTACTGGAGCCCTGGATCCGCAATGCCAACTGTGAGAGCAGCGGTGACACTGGTGGGGACATTCCATTGGTCGTATGTGGTTAAGCATCTGCCAGCCCCAGATCGGATTTGCCTGTGTCAGCGCCTTCGAGTGACACACACGCCCCTCTGGCATTCGTCGCCTGCATATCTGACAGCTCAGCTTTCCCAGGCTGCCCGGCCCAGCCCGCTCAGTCTAGGGCAGGCCCCTCACCCTGGTGCCGGCCCGGGCTCCCTGGGTGCTGCGCTAGGAAGGGGGGATCCTGAGGCCACACAGAGGGGTTTCCTTTGGGGATTTCAGTCTGAGGGAGAATGTCAAGGGAGAATGCGAGACAGAAACTCACAGCAAAACACAGACCAGGGGGTAGAGTGGGTGACTATCTGAGGGGCAGGAGCGAACTGATTGATGATCAAATGGCTGTTTGCATGGTCTCATCTCTTCATGCATTACGATAAAATCTGTCACTTTTTTTTAAAAAAAAGAATGTCATCTCATCAATCTAAATTATGACGCCTTTTGGTGTTTCCCCAGGGGTTGTTTCTCCTGACGAGGATTGTACTTGACTCAAGATGTCACTGACGTTTCCAGGCTAAGATGCCACTGAAATGGCTACTAAGAAGCATCTACGGCCATGACCATGGACTCTCCTGTGGGTCCCCTCCCTTTGCAAGGCCAGGTCTGAGCGGTGCTGGTCTAGACCCCTTAGCCTGATAGTGTCTGTGGGACCCCAGTCCCCAGAGATGATATGGAATGAGTGTCTACAGGACCTGGGAGGATCACAGAGATGGTCTGCCACCTGCAGCCCAGCCTTGGTAAGTGCAACTGAGCAACTGGTGGAAGAGAGGGGGAGCTGAGGGGGTGCCACCCGGCCTGCTCCTTCCTTCTAGAGCCCAAGTCCCAGGAAGCAGCCGCTGCCCGGGGAACTGCTCCTTCCCCACCCACACTCCAAAGCTACTGAGGCCGGGGAACAGCAATGCCAACTGGGAGAGCGGCAGCGACACCGGCCGGGCTGGTGCTGACATCTCACTATGTCCGACTCTCTCATATCAAGACACTTATGGACAGGATTCTACCTAATCTATTTATAGAGCCAGATATCATCAAGCAGGCAAGCGTCATTCTCTGAAGCTCCTTTCCACACTGCAGTTATGCAAGCTGCTCCTGGGAAGAAGGGGACACTCTCGGTGCACCTTGCTCACAAATAACGTCACATATGATTCTAATAACTCCATCCGCTCCCCACCCGAGGGGGACTGCCCAGCAGGAGAAAGGAAGCCGCGGGTTCCACGGCGGGGGTTTTCCCAGGGCCTCCCTCAGCTGCGGGCCACCAGCAATGAGCCTCCAGCCAACACTGTAACAACCTGGACCTGAATGCATCTGAGCGCCCCTCACCTGTGACAACCACAGAGACACCTGCACGTCTAGCCCAGGTCTCAGACCAACGGGGCAAGCCTCCTGCCTCCCCCATGACTTGTGACCCGTCTGTTGAGACTCCCAGGCCCAGGGCATGCTCCCAGAGCCAGGCGGGATGCATGCATACCAGTTGGCAAGGACGGTGAGTTTGCCTGTCTTGACCCCTGCCGGGCTCCAGTTCTGTTTAAAGTTCAGCTCCTGGACGCAGGCCACAGGCCGAGGGTAACTGGGGAGCGTGGGTTTTGGATGAGTATCGATGGTGCTGCACAAACAAGTTAATCCTCACCCCAGCTGTGTCAGGTGGTGATGATCGTGTTTCCATGAAACTTGCTGTGTGTCTTACAACTGGCAACAGCGACAGCTCTTCAGGCTCCAAAACCGTGTGTTTCTCACATGCAACACATGTCTGCTTCTCAGTGCTGGCACATCTGTAACTAGAAGTGCTTCCTTTTGATGAGCTCCACGTGACTACTGAGCCACCCTAAGGTGCCCGATGTGCCCAAGTCAGCTCGAGTTGGGGTGGGCAGTGGGCACACCCAGCCTTCGGTTGCTTCTCTTCCCCAGTTTGAGTTTTGTAATGTGGGTGCCAAGAACTGGTGCTCGCTCTCCTGAACAAGCCCAACACTTCAGCCGGCCAAGGAGGTGCTGGGCTCTTCTCTCAGAAAACCAGGGTGTGAGCGAACACCATCTGGGCTCCGGTTCTCTCGTCGTGTGCATAAACCACACGGAGACGGTGGTCATCTGCTCAGCTCCTATGCAGCCTGGCGACAAGCTCCTATCGCCATGGCACCCTGATTTCTCTTCTGCCTCTGCATGCCCCTCAGAAACACATGTAGACAGACGTGGTGGCCACGGAGTGGTGATGTCTTGACTTCAGCCACACTGGCCTTTTCAAGAAAACTTCTTTTATACGTTGGCATTTCAGTGTCTGAAAATCTGGAAAAACATAACAATATGTGGGCACTTGTGAGTTGTGTGCCTGGGATGAATGGAGGAAAGCGAAGGTATCTTTCAACCTCAATAAAACCCAGCGGCTGGAAAACCTGGTCCCATGGCTTTTCACCCCCGAGACTCTAGCTCTAGATGCCATCTTCCTGGGGATTCATACACTGAGGAAGAGCTTCTATTTCCTGTCATGAGTAAGAGGACACCTGGGTGCTGAGTCGCTGCAGCATCTTCTAACTTCCAAGACTCGTTAGCAGGACTGCCTCTCTGGGGCCTCGTACAGAACTCAATCTTAGCAAAGTCTGGTTTCCGTGTTCTAGGTAGCGACTTATAGATGGGTGGCCAGAAAGACGGAAGCAAAACAAAATTCTGTGTCCTGCATTTTGGTTAGTTTCTAGGGGGTATCTTACCCTTCAGGCGGTCGTTTCCAAGGTAACGGTATCATTCTGCCCCACTAACCTCATCTCCTCCCTTCACCAATCACTTTTCTGTTCACTGTCTTCTTCAAGGTATCTCCAGCCCGTGGCCAGACCTGCGTGGTTTCTGAACGAGAAGGACAACATTGGCAGACCACAGGGGCTCAGACCAATTTGCAGAAGAACCCTCGTGTGCCAAGGGAGGCTGTGAGACACACATTCCACATTCAGCCCAACAACTGGTGAAACGGGAGGGAGGTGGCTCTGAAGACCAGACTTAGATTTTTACCACTATCCAATTGAGCTGCCAGGTGACCTCACATCAGTGTTTTCCTACATAATCAATGTCACTCACTGGAATAGAATACCTCCCTAAACACTTGGAGATAGTTGACTCAACTTCCCATCTGTAACACAGAGATAATGATGCCTACCTGATGGAGTCATGAAAAATAAATGCAATAAATACACAATGCCTAACATGTCGTGTATCCTCACTAAGTGAGGCTTTTAATCACGACTTTCATATTCCTGCCAAGGGCATCACCTTTCTGTAGTCAGCCCGGGCATCTTGCGTTAATCCCTGTCTTGGATTGTTCATTCATTTTCCATATACAGACACCGGACTCTTCCACCTTTCATCTATCCACACAAACTGTGCATTCCTGCCGTGAATAAATATATCACTAGACACTCCTTTCCATGCCCAGCCTATTGGCACAGCCCGCCAGCAGAATTAATGCAGCAATGCGTTCCTTTGAGAAGTAACTGTTGAGCATCTCATGGTGCACTGTTGAATGGTGCTGGGGCGAGAGGGGCACACCACTCTGATAAGAGTCCTGTTCTCATGGTCCTTACGTTCTTGTGGACGAAGGGAGATCAGGACCAAGTGAACAAATGAATGAACAAGGAAGATTCTGATGGTGAAAAGTCTGATGCAAACACTACCACCGAGTGATGCGATAGAGCGGGAGTGGCAGGGAGAATGGGAAAGACTTCCTTAAAGAGCGGTCCAGGGAAGGCCCATCTGTGGAGGAGCTGCTTGAGCTGAGATCTGAATGACAAGAAGGAAGCCAAGCATTGCAGGCAGGGCAGTGCGTGCCACGGTCCGAGGGGAGGACAGAGGGAAGGCCAGTGTGATTGTCGCATGAGTGAGAAGGGCCCAGCGATACAAGAGGAATTCAGAGAGAAGGGAAGGCCTGTCTCTCGTAGGAACACCAGATCGTGGGGATCCTGGGAAGGACTTCGGGTTTTATCGGAGACGCAATGTAAGCCACTGAGGTTTTCTACAGGGGCAACATGCGGTGATTGACATTTTGTAAAGCTCACCCGGATGGCCAAGCAGAGAATGGACTGGGGGCTGGTAAGAGTCAACGTAGGAGTTGGAGTAGCCTAAGGAAAGACTGGTGGCTGGTACCAGTGGAAATAGTACAAAAAGGAACATACAGGATATGGCTTTAAGGAAAGCCCACGCTAATTTTCCTGAGGTCATTCCTCAACTCCCGGCTTTCGGTGCCACCACATTCTATGTCTTGCAGAATTAAATCTGAGTAACCGGTGTCTGAAGTCCTCGGTGACCCTTCCATGGCCACTCTTCATGGCCTGTTGACTTCTCCAAACTGTGTCGTTGCTAAACACGTCATAACAGTCTGTCAGTCTGTGCAGTTTAAGGTACGCTAGCCCACTCTTCCAGGACAGAAACCCCTCTGAACAGGCTCTGGGCTGGCTCTGCCTTCCACACCCTCCCTCCCACTTAGCACAGCTGTAAACACAGCGCATGTGTGGAAATGGCTTATTGATGGATCGAAAACATACATCACTGGCATTCGTCGCTCTGGTATTTCTCTCGGATGAAGAAGGTGCGGATCTGTCAGTATTCATGGCACCAGTGAACCAATGCGCGACGCATTCATCATCTCGGAAACAGCCAGATGAGGCTCTTGTCATCTTTCCATTTTGCCAAGATCATTTCACTTGCTTTGGTGTTTATGAGGCCATAAGTGGCTCCCATCTGCTGATGAACATATTTTTAAGAGTCATTTAGTCTGGAGAATGGAATACTTGAGGGGAAGTTAAATTGTAACTTTTATATTAAGTGTCATCTTAGTAACAGAACCAAAATGGGAAGCATGTGTTCAATTCTGGTCTTTCATTTTCAAAGCTGTAGGTCAGGCAGAGAATTAATTTCATTTGTTTACAAAGTCGATTATGCCTAATAAAGTCTATTTTGTTTATGGTCACATTTTAGTCAATCCATTGCCTTAGAAAATGAGAGAAATCTGATTGGCTAATCATTCAACATAGTAAATTACATTGTTTTTACATCCACAGAACACTGGCCTAATTGAATTATCCAGCAATGGTAGGATGGAAATATTCCCTTTCCATACAGTTTGAGCAAGGCACATACCAGTGAGGCAACGCTGTAGACTCTTGTTTATCCCACGCTTGTTTGATAATCGGCCACAGAATGTAATGCAATATTTCTGGGGATAATAACTTTTTCCACATTAAGGATACTAACGACAACGTAGCTTTTACTGGGATCCATACTCTGAGTTTACACTACTTGTTTATGTATCTTTTGTTCTCTGTTAACCGCTACTTTACAAAAGAAAGTTTATGTAAAAATGTTTTAATTTACGCATAAGAGAAGAGACATGTGATCGCTTTCTCTAGTGAGAGGCAGGGAAACTGTCTAGCGCGCTCTCTTTCACGCCTGAGATTCTGATGAGGATCAAGCAGCGTTTCCTCAGCAAAACCAGACACACACAGTCGACGCAGCATCAGGCAAGCCGGGCATCTCCCCGGGAGGGTTGAGCCATGTACATAGCCTGGGCCCTACACGACGGCCTGAGTATTGATAGCCACCACTTGTTATTTTTTCTTTTTGGGCTTTTAGAAATGTGCTGGCAAGAGTAAAATTCAAACCGATGAGATTTTACATAAAAAGTGTTTTGATTTGTAAATACAAAGGAAATAGTCATTTAGCACCATTATCCCAAAATTATCTTAACCTAAGTAACGATAGGAACATACGGTAAAAATATTTCCAGTCCCTTGGCCACTACTTCTTTAAAACACAATTTTTAAACTGTCAACAACTTTTATTCAAAATGATGACGACTCTGGTGCCTCTTCCACACGATTCAGAAAGATGCAAATTTTCCCTGGAGTTTTTTAATTCATTCTGCTAGCATGAGATGGAAGAACAACACGGGTAAAAGAGTGATAAATAAAGCACTGCATTTTAGGATGTATATTCAAACGTGATCACATATGGGCTCTTTGGCCCATTTTGATCGTAACTTTAGTTCAAGGTGTAAAAAAAAAACAAAAGCCTTGCGACATGGAGGAGGTACTTGAGTTAACGATGCTAAAGGGTCTCACTCACTGTGCTCCAGTAGCTGGTCCTACTTAGCCGCTGAGGTTTGCTGCTCGGTGCTGAGAAACCCCCCATGCTGGTGCTGTTTTGCTCATTTTACCCAGTGACTCACCTGCAGGTACAGATGCTACCACGTGGGGAGGAATGGAATTAGGGAATCTCCGAGGAGGGAGGGGAAAGCGGGGCACAGGACGACTAGCGATCCTTCGGGGACAGATTTCGCCGGCCGGTGGGGATGCACCTTAGGTGGGGAGAGTCACTGGCCTGATGCTTCCTTAACTATTTTTATTTTTTTAGTAGAAGCTACGTTTCAGCACAGAGACTCAGCACCCCATGCTTTCTCACAGGAGCACATATACAAGGACACTGTTATTGTAAGAGTGAGGAACGTATAAAAGAGTTTTAGGAGCAGGTACTTTTTCTGGAAGATAAAAGAGCGAGAGGACATGTACAGTTGGTGAGAAGAAAGGTTCCTCCTTCAGTTCTCGCCTTGTGTCCCTGTCAGCTCCGCCCGGCTCCGCCCGGGAAACTTGCCAGTGGGCAGTGGATTATCCCAATGCATCACCCCCTCCGCCCCAGTTTTTAATCCCTTTTCAGGTGACAAACAGTTTTTTTCTTAGACCAGATTCACTTGATTTTCCACTTACTTAATTTAAAAAGTAATTTAATGCTCAACAGGAACCCAGAGTGAGTGTACGCTCATCTTGATTACACAAATGCTTTGAAAAAAACCCCACAAAAAAACCCCACACCAAAACCTACCACATCATAAATGTCTGTACCTAGAGTCTCATAACCAGTGGCCTCGGTGTTGGGGTAACAGTGGGGGTGCTGATTCGGGCGTCATCAGGAGGGTCCTTGACTTAGAACTTCCAGAACAAGGCAGAGCACAGTCGTGAAGAGGAAGGGTCTCCGGGCGAGGCACCCCTGGGCTCCGCCACCCCAGCTGTGTGCCCCTGAATAAAGACACCGAAAGCCACAGAGGAGAGTGGCTGGTGCCTCCACGTGGAGCTGGATGGCCCTGTCATTCTGGTGTGTGATCTTAGGCGAGCTACTTAACTTACCAACGTTGACTCCTTGAGTTGTATCTAACATACCAGGTGGCTGCTGTGAGGTTTAAATGAGATGGTATTATGCAAATGTTAGCCTAGTGCAGGGGTGGGCAACCTTTTTGTGAGTGCGTGCCCAAACCAGCAAAATCTCTGACTCAAAATTCTTCTGCGTGCCAACCCTAATTTTCTGAGAACATGTTACGCCTACTTGATATCTCTTAAGGTGTACGTATGTGAAGAACCTTGAAGAAATAATAAAATTCATTCGAGCGACAAAAACACAGTATATCATGATGAAAAATACATTTTTTAAATGTATACATGTTATGTAAAATTATTTATTTATCTAAGATGCACCTACACTGAATTTATCTGAAAAATAAAAAAGTTGATATTAAGAAAAAAATTGTAAATGGAAGATTATAAGAGAGGGTTTCGTGTGCCAGCAAAAGTTACTGGCGTGCCATGTTTGCACGCGTGCCAGGGGTTGCCCACCCCTGGCCTAGTGCCTACACACAGAAAGCTCATTAAGCACTTAATAAACATGCTAGGCATTATTGTTATTAATTTAGTGTTAAGCACTGCAGGATCTAAAATTTTACTAAACCTTTCAAGGGTGAGTTCCCACCTGTATAAAAAGATGACACTGTGTCCCCTCATGGGGCTGTTGTGACAAATCAATGTGACAGGACACTGAGTGATCAGCACAATTATGGGTCCTAATTATCCAGGAGCATTCTGAGTGAGGATTATCTGCAAATGTGTTTGCTAATAGATCCTGCATTTTGCTAATAAACAATTTCTTTATTCCAACCATTATTTTCTTCTTGAGTTCATGCATTTAAAACACCCGGGGGCCATCTTCTCCTCCCCTGTTGTCATGACAATCTATTCCCACAGACTGTGGCCTCCTGTTTACTGCCACAGCTAGCCTCCCACAGTACTTTCGCTGTCGTGGCTTCCGATTAAGGAGGGGAGCCTTTGACATTTACAACTACGTGCTTTCTAGACGCGCAGCCATCTGACCTTTAATAGAGACCGCCCTTGTTAATGACCATCAGCGTCACCACTTTCTGATCCTTTCGGTCTTGCTTTCAAGCATTTAAAAGAAGACTCATACACTGGATAGATTTTTTTAAAGCACAGCTTCTAATCCTTAAAAGAGAATTAGAGAGGTGGGGCTGTTACTAGCTCAGTGCTAAACTTGCAGAGCGGAACCCTCTGGAAGTCACAGTTGCCTCCTGCAAGCAGGCCATTTTGATAAGAATAGTGCAAGGTGATGCAACCCCACTTTAAATTTAGAAGTTCTCAAGTTCACGCTACTCTGAAAAGGCAGCAGTGAGCAGCATTGCCACACGCACACTTGAGACAAAAGTCAGGTGGCCACGTCTTGACCTAAGCAAACGGTTTAACTCTGCACAGGCAAAAGGAATGTGGAAACGAAGGTGGGATAAAGGTGTGGTCTCCCTCCCGCCGATGCCTTCATTCCCTGACCCTGTGACTTATTCACAGAGACGATGTGTGGTCTTAGCTTGCTCCTTCTGGTTTTGGTTTAAATTCCTGACCTGGAGGGCAGAGGACAACACCTGGTCCTGCCTTCTACGCACCAGGTTGGGGCAGTCCAGGTGGCAGGGAGTGGCCTGCCCACCCTCCCAGCCCTTGGGCCACCAGGGAATAATCTGGGAGCGGAAGAATTTACACTCAACCAGCAATTGCTTGGGTGCTTATGATGTGCAAGGGTTCCCAGTGGTCACAGAAATGAACCAAGCACGATATCTTCCCTTTAGGACGATCCTATCTAGTTACAAAATCATCTATATACATAAAAGCCTAAGTGACCATTATGACCGCTAACCAAAGGACCAGTTGAACAGTAGCTATGATGCTCACTGACCACCAGAAGGCAGACCCTCAATGTAGGAGCTGCCCCATGGTGGTCAGTGCACTCCCATAGCCAACCTCCCACAGCCCAGGCTGGCCAACCTCCTGCGATCCCTCCCCCACATTGGCCGGCCCTGATTGGCCCCGGTCTGGACTGGGTGAGATGGCCCCAATGGCCCTGATCTCAGGCCAGGCTCAGGGACCCCACTGGTGCATGAATTCGTGCACTGGGCCTCTAGTAGGGATATAACTAAATGAGAATATAGAGTAGAAAATGCAAATTTATAGTAAAGAGGTAGAAAAACTATATGAGCACAGAAGAAGGAAAGATTACTCTTGGTTGTAGGAGGAGGAAAATTTCATGGAAAAGGTGGTATTTGGGTTATGTCTGGGAATATGAGTGCATGTTGTGAAGGTGATGAGAGAAGGGTGAATACGCTGGTGGACAGTGTCATATGGGATCTGGCAGTTTTACAGGAAGGAGCCAAGTGGGAAGTGAATCTGGGGAGGGAGGGAGCCCGCTCTCCGAACATCATGAGATCACGGGGCTCGGATTTCATGTTTAAAGTTTGGGGCATTTAAAGATGACAGACAAGTGGGTTCAATCTGGGCGTCTTATTAGAATCACACACTGAGTTTTTAAAGCTGCAGATGCCCACACAGGATCATTCCTCCCTGTGAGGCCTGGGGAATGCATGGAGGCCCATATGCCGTCTGACTAAGAGTTTTAAAGGCAGAGATCCCTGAGACCTGGCCCTTGTGTCACTCCGGGTCTGCAGCCTGCCCCCAAGGCCCGCTGTTGGCCCCGGAGCTAAAGGGGCCCCACTCTCCCCGCGGGTCACCTGGTCACACGGGCCTTCAGGAGGAGGCTGAGCGACATGGACTCAAGCAGGGGGCCCCCTGGCAGAGGCCCGGCTGCCTCCATCCAGCATCCAGGCTGGGATGACGGGAAGCGCTCAGGGCCCTGGGAGGGCAGGTTCTCTTCCTCACTCTCCTGACTGGGATACAGGTCTAAACATCGCTGGAAACCACACGCACCTACTCCTCCCGCCTCCAGAGCAGAGGGGAGGGGGGGTTCTCTCACCAGGGAATGCCCTCTGCCTCCGCTCTGTTCCATTTCAGAGGAAACTGTCTTAATTTTTCCACCCTTTTCACCCTCCTCCCCCAATAGCTGGCAGTCTGTTCTCCGTATTCATGAGTCTGTCTCTGTTTTGTTAGTTTATTTTGCTCATTAAGTTCCACATATAAGTGAATCCTATGGTCCTGTCTTTCTCTGACTGGCTCATTTCACTCAGCGTAATGCCCTCTCGGACAGCGGTCGCCAGCCTTTCGGACCTCACGGACCACCGGTGCTGTCCGTGGACCACCGGTCGGCGACCGCTGTCCTAGGGCCATCCATGCTGCCACGGGGGTGGATTTCCTTTTTCACAGCCGAGTGGTGGCCCCCTGTGTGCACGGACCCCAGATTGTTCATCTGGAACAAAAAGCCCCTCTTGCTCTGATGTTTTTTTTAATCCCCTGGCCTGGCCCCACCCCACTCCCACTGCATAATGAAGCAGTTTGCAAAAGTGACCTTGAAAGGTTCTGCGCTCAGTTGGGTTAGAAGGGGTCTTTGGGAGTATGTAAGCGACTCTCTTTAACCCATCAGAGGGAAAATGACTCAGAAGCCCTACCGGAGACTTCCCGCCCCAGGAACACTTTCCAGATGGGCCCTGGTTGCAGGAGGGCACCGCTAGGGAGGAGCTGAAAGAAATGGTCCCGCACTCTCCCCACTCTGGGACGGGCGCTGTCAAGGGTGTCTGCTGCTCGTTTTTGTCCTCTTCCCATAAAAAGCTGCGCTAACAAGTTGCTTTAAAAAGCATCCTGATTCCCCAGCGGTTCCACAGGAGAGTCCAGTGTTCCCTCCAGAGAACTCAGAACAGTTGTTGCTCTCAGAGCTCAGGTGCTGGGAAGTCGCTGGGGGCTGACATGCCCGCTGATGGGCGGGGGTGGGGGGGGGGGGAAGAGGGGTGGGGGTGGGGGCTGGAGCGCTCTCTCCGCTCCAGCTGGTTTCTCACACTGGTTGCACCTCCTAGCTTGGCTAATGCAGACGGGGGAGGGAGGGACACTCAATTTTCAATTTCAATTTAATTACACAGTCTATTGTGCCTAGTGGGAAGGATTTAGGGACAAGATTAACGCTCAACAGGGCTCTATTTTACATTCCATTTGATAAAGAGCGCTGTATTGATTATCCAAAGTGAGCTTTTAAAAATGTTTCTTAGGAGCCAAATTCTTTTGGTGGGAGACAATTTAAAGAAGGGAGCGGGGAGTAACTTCATTGCTTGGCTCTTTGCCAAAACGTAGGTAAGTTGAAGGTACAAGATGGCGCTTGGAGTTGTGTTGCCAGAGCACCCTTGAGAGTGAGCAGTACCCCCTCCTTGAAAGAACAAAGACTAGAAATTCCCCCGCTGGATGGGAAACACCAGCGGGCAGATGCCGATTGGCTACCACAGCCACTGGTTCTGAAAATGACTGTTGTAACTAACACACTCAAAACCCTTCCCTCTTAGGTTAAAGTCTAAAGAATTTCACTCTCTTATCAGGACTGGGAGCCATTCTGATTTTATCTGGCATCAAATCAATGCTTAAGATGATGAGTAAATATTTGGTGTTCTACTTTGGTGTCTATCAGTCCACTAGTTCAGCCAAATGTAAAAAGAAGGCAAATACAGGAAATGAAAATAAGTCCCTAAGAAGTGGCCTCAATATATTTCTTGACCAACGGCTTTAACTTGTTAAGAAAACAGGTCCATGGAAAATATTATGCTAAGTGAAATAAGCCCAACTGAGAAAGACAAATATGGCATGATCTCACTTATTTGTGGAATCTAAAGTCCAAAATGAATCCACCAAAAAATAAAACCCAAAGCAGGGAGGCATGGAGCAGACTGACATACCTCGGTTTTCGTGGGGTTGAGGGGACGAGAAGAGATAAACCAAAGAGCTTAGATACTTACAGGCATAGCCCATGGGCACGGGCAATAGGGTAGTGAAGACCTGGGGGGTGGGTAGGGGCTGGGAGGAGGGGAGAAAGGGGTGGGGGATGGGAGATATCTGTAATACTCTCAACAATAAAAACTATATTTAAAACAGAAAACAGGTCCACTGCAGACACCATCTTCCTTGGGTGGAGTCTTCCCTCCACATGGCATCGGCCTGGGGAATGCAATAGCCCTGCCCTCTGGACCCCTGTGGCCCCGCCCTGCAGAGCTTGGGCCTGCGGAAAAGTCAGCTGCCTGGGCCAGGGAGTAAAGGTCTGGGCAGACTCAGGGGGTGTCAGTCCTGAGTTGTGTGGCTTTGGGGAAGTGGCCATTCCCCCACTTACCCGTGACCCTGACTGGCACCTCCGCCTCATGGGAGATAAACTATCCCCACTCTCCAAGCTCCTAGTGGCCCTCACCTCTCCACTCCTGGTGGCTCCTCCTCGCTGAGGTCTGGGCAGAATCCCAAACAGACTGAATTGTGTGGCTCTAGAATGGGGGACATTTTCCCCTTGCATGCCAGGCCAGTGCCGAGCCCTCCCTTCACATGGCCAAATCGTGGCCTGTTTGGGCTGCCAAACTCTGCTGGCCTTGCCCTGAGGACTCCCCGAGACCCCACCACACCACATGGTGTGTGAGCACCCAGTGGGTGGCAGCTAGGCTTGCTATACCCTGAGACATTTGATCAAACCTAGCACCATTTATGACAAACACTCTCAGCAAGGTGGGAATAGAGGGAACATACTTCAATTAATAAAGGCCATATATGACAAACCCAGAGCCAACGTCATACTCAATGGGCAAACACTAAAAGCATTTTCCTTAAGATCGGGATCAAGACAGGATGTCTGATTTCACCACTCTCATTCAACATAGTACTAGAAGTCCTAGCCACAGCAGTCGGACAAGAAGAAATAAAAGGCATCCAAATTGGAAAGGAAGAAGTAAAACTGTCATTATTTGCATTTTTATACACCAATAATGAACTACCAGAATGGGAAACTAAGAAAACAATCCCATTTAGAAGTGCTTACAAAATAAAGCCATACCTAGAAATAAATTTAACCAAGGGTATAAAAGACCTGTACTCAAATAATTATAAGACACTAATGAAAGAAATTGAAAAAGATACAAATAAGTGGAAGCATATACCATGCTCATGGATAAGAATTAACATCTTTAAAATGTCCATATTACCCAAAGCAATCTATAGATTCAACACAATTCCTATCAAGATACCAATGGTGTCATTCACAAAACTAGAACAAGTATTCCAAAAATTTACATGGAACCACAAAAGACCCCAAATAGCCACAGCAATCTTAAAAAAGAAGAACTAAAGTTAGAGGAATCATGCTACCTCATATCAAACTATAATACAAGTCTACAGTAATCAAAACATCATGGTACTGGCATTTAAACAGACATAAATCAATGGAACAGAATAGAGTACAGAAATAAATCCACACATTTATAGGCAATTAATATTTGACAAAGGAAGCAAAAACATACAAGGGGTTTATTCAATAAATGGTATTAGGAAAAATGGAAAGATACGTGCAAAAAAAAAAAAAGAAAGAAACTAGACCACCTTCTTACACCACACACAAGAATAAACTCCAAATGCATTAAAGACTTAAATGTTAGACTTGAAACCATAAAAATCCTGGAAGAAAACAAAGGCGTTTCTTGTAGCACTATTTTGGGCAAGGGAAATAACAACAAAAAATAAACAAATGGGACTACATCAAAATAAAATGTTTTTACACAACAAAGTAAACCATCAATAAAATTAAAAGATAACCCACTGAATGGGAGAACATATTTGTCAATGATACATCTGATAAGAGGTTAATACTGCAAATTTGAAAGACCCTATAAAATTCAACACCAAAAACCAAATAATCCAATTAATAACTGGGCAAAGGACTTGAATAGACACTTCTTCACAGAGGACATACAGATGGCCAATAGACAGATGAAAAGGTGCTCAACGTCACTAATCATCAGAGAGATGCAAATTAAAACCACCGCACACCTGTCAGGATGGCTACCATCAATAAATCAACAAATGACAGTTGTTGGCATGGATGAGGAGAAAAAGGAACCCTCGTGCACTGCTGGTGGGAATGCAGACTGGTGCAGCCACTGTGGAAGACAGTATGGAGTGTCCTCAAAAAGTTAAAAATGGAACTCCCATTTGACCCAGTGATCCCTCTTCTGGGAATATATCTGAAGAAACCCAAAACACTAATTTTAAAGGATATCTGTGCCCCCTATGTTCATTGCGTCATTATTTACAATCGCCAAGATTGGGAAGCAGCCCAAGTGTCCATCAGACGAGTGGATAAAAAATCTGTGGTACATCTACACCATGGAATACTATGCAGCTATAAAAAAACAAGGAAATTTTACCCTTCATGACAGCATGGAGGGACCTGGAGAGCATTATGTTAAGTGAAATAAGCCCGTCAGAGAAAGACAAGGACCCTATGATTTTACTTGTATGTGAAATCTAATGAATAAAATAAACTGAAAAACACAATAGAAACAGATTCTTAGATACAGAGAACCAACTGCCAGCTATCAAAGGGGGTGGGAGGGGGGTGTTTGGGGACCGGGTGGAAAAGGTGAAGGGTTTAAGTAAACAAAAAAGAACTCCTAGGCACAGACAACAGTATGGTGATTACCAGGGAGAAAAGGGGGTGGAGGGAGGTACAAGAGGGTAAAGGGAGGATAAATGGTGATGGAAGGAGAGTTGACTTGGGGTGGTGGACACACAGTACAGTATACAGATGATGCGTTATAGAATTGTACACCTGAAACCTCTATAATTCTCTTGACCCATGTCACCCCAAGAAATTCAGTTAATAAAAGAATAAAAGAAGGCTTAAGGACTTCTCTTTATAAGGACTTAAATAAACAAAAATGGTAGCAATAACGTTCACTGTTGTTCAGCCTTACCAGCCACTTGAGCACATACAAATATTTGGAAACACAATGCTAAGGAGACGAAGCTCAAAGGCAAATGGACTTTCTGAACTCGCTAACGGATTTGTCATTGCACAACGACAGCATTTCCAAGTACGAAGTTGGCTGCGACTTCGAGTCAACATCTACCTTTATATTCAAAGGCAAAGTGATACCCTAAGCACTCGGCTGCGCCTCCTGAGTCTGCAGTACCTGAGCCCAACGAGCCCACAGTGTTTAAAGCTCCATGCGTTCAGGGCGCCTGGCGCAGCTCAGTTAAAGCGGAACTAAGCTGGGTGCAATGGCGGTGGGGACACGGATGGGACTCATTTTGAAGCCCCCGAGGAGGAGACTGTGCCTGGTGAAAGGGTAGACGTACCCTCGACAAGAGTGGGTGATAGGTGAGGCCGGAGGGAACAGCACCCACGGGCCCAGAGATTCGAGGCTGTGAGTGACCCCTGAGCATTCTGCCCCAGGCCCAGGCCTGCCCCGAGGCTACGGCCCAGGCGGGTGGGGAGGCACTGCGCTGGGCTGGCCGGGAGGAGGCGGGGGCGGGCAGGGCAGCATCTGGTGTACACGTGTGGCTGTGTGTCTCACTCCCCTTCCATGGTCAGACACAGGGACTCCTTCTTCCAGGAAATGTAACACAGAAATTAGTAAAAAGCCTGGCTGAGAAACCAGGGACCAGGGACGCGCACAGGAGGACAGGGGCCACCTTGGGCCGCAACCAAAGCCCAGCACCGAGTCAGCCGGTACCTTTCCGCCCGGGGCTCAGCGCTCCACTGGCTGGGAATGGAAACCTGGGAGGATCACAGAGCGCCACCTCAGTCAGGAGAGAAGTAGATAAAAGTATCTATTGCAGCGGCCGGTATCCATGCCCCGGTCGGGACGTGCCCGGGTGGCACATCAGCAGGCTGAGGTCCTGTCCACCGGGCCCCTCCTGGGGAGACGCGTGGAGGGGAGTGAGGCGGTGAGAGGCGAGGAAAGCACATGGCAGCCCAGGGGGCCAATGGCACCCACTGCACATGTCCTCGGGCCACAACACACACGCTGCTCACTCCCAACACCCAGCAACGCCTTTGGTGTTTGAAAGTACTTACAGGGCTTCGTCATTAACATGGAAAGCAAAACCGAACACGGCAGTTTAGGAGGGGGGAGGAGTACCTGCTCGGTGACGTGCTCCCGGGCGTCTCCTCCAGTCACTGAAAGAGAAGGAAACAGAAAGTCACCATCAGGTGCCCACGTGCCTAAAAGGCAGCCCTGCTTTTGCTCTGTTCTCACCCAAAACTCCAACAGCAGCCTGGGCGCTCTGAGCAAGGACTGGGGTCATACTGTGAACATGTGCCATCGCTCCCATAGTTGGAATGGGGGGAAAACAAAACAAAGGCGAAACGAAAGTCCACCGCGTTAGGCTGAGATGTAAGATCGCAGAGGGCGGAACGGGAGCCGGAGGGGCGACGCCACAGGAACGCATCACACGCTGGCGGAGAAACGGCGAGGAGATGAAAGGGACCAAGGAACAATCCGACAGGGCCCAGGCCCAGATCCCCAAACAGTGACACCCTTTCAGGTGTGACACGGGCGCTCAGCAACCCGAGGGCCAGACGAGGGGATGTAAGGGGCAGGTGGCAGACGCGCTACTTTTCAAAGCTGCTGTGTTGCCGGTGACGATGGTACAGATGCTGCTACGTGTTGTTGCTGCAGTATCGCTGGTGACCCACTAAGGTCCAAGCCAGCAGCTCTGTACATGGAGTCCCGGCCAGGACAGAGGAACATGTCGATGTCCCAAAGGGGCCTAAATAATAAAGACTCTAAGGTAACAGGCCCCAGTCCCTGTGAAAATAGGCTGAAGGCAACCGATGCCATGTATGTCTTAAATGAGAGGAAAAGAACCCTTAGAAACCACAGATGAGCGCCCAGCCACCGGCAGGAGAGGAAAGAAGTCAGCTTGGGGCATTGCAGCTATTTCTCGCTTGTGAACATCTTGGTGCGAGATACACTTTTTAAAAAAAACTTTATTATTTTATTGATTTTAGCGAGAGAGGAAGGGAGATGGAGAGAGAGAGATAGAAACATCAATAATGAGAGAGAAACCTCTATCGGCTGCCTCCGGCATGGCCCCTCCTGGGGGTCGAGCCCACAGACCCGGCATGTGCCCTGCCCAGGAGTCAAACCAGTGACCTCCTGGTTCATGGGTTGATGCTCCACCACTGAGCCACACCGGCCAGGCTGAGATACATTTTAAACTTGTCTTTTTAAAACTTTAGTGAAGATGATGGTGCAGTCACATGCAGGTATAAGAAATAATACAGACAGGTCCTGTCTGTGTGGCCCTGGCCCCCTGCCCCCTCCACCCCCTGCCCGGGGGTGTGGTCTGAATGATTGACAGCACAGGGTCGCTGCCCGGATATGAGGATATGACCCTGGCCAGGCAAGGCTGGGAGCTTGTCCATCACAGCACCCCCCATGGTGCCTTTTATAGCCCCGCCCGCCTCCCGCCCAGCACACAGGCTAGGTCAGCGGCTCTGGCTCCGCTCCCAGCACAAGGAGGGGTTCCTGGGCTGAAAGTCATTACAGGGCCTCACTGGGCCTGGCTGGCTCCGGATGGCTTCTGCCTCTCACCAAATGCCCTTCTTGCATTAGCCCCCAGCTGATCTTAAAGCATCCTGGCGACAGGGACTGTGTCTGAGGTCTTTCTTCCCCCCAGTTATATCCAACCTCTGTAGGAACCAGGCCTGTGTGAGGAACACAAACAGTGCTCAAAGCTGCGGGAACGGAAGCGCAGGACCGGGAGTTAATGCCAGAGAACCTGTAACATCATGTTTTACACTTTTCCCGAAGATCAGCAGTATTCTAATTGTCCTTTTAGTAGGAATTTATCCAAATTTCCACTATTTTCTTTCTTTAAACAACTATTTACTAAAACAAAGTTTCTTAGCATAGCGACAGCGCACATATAGGCTTCTTCTTTAGTTTTGGTTAGTCCTCATCTGAGGATACTTTTCCATTGATTTTTTTTTTATAGACAGAGTGGAGAGGAGGGAGGAAGGAGGAGAGGGAAAGAGAGAGAGAGACAGAACATTGATGTGAGACACATCAATTTGTTGCCTCCCACATGTGCCCTGACTGGGGCCAGGTAGGGAACCCACAAGCCAGGTACGTGCCCTTGACCGATAATCAAACCGAAGACCCTTTGATGCGAGGGCCGATGCTCTAACCGCTGACCCTCACAGCAAGGGCCCTATAGGGTTCTTTTTCATCGCATTACACGGGATGTGCAATTAGGGTCGGGTGGTGGCCGGCTGGGCAGCAAGGGCAGGCGTAACCTGAGCACGCCAGCTCCAAGCAGGGGCCCAGGGAGCAAACCCGGGCTGGGACTTGGGACCACAAGACAAGCTGGAGACAGGTTTTTTGGGAAAAGGTCAGAGGGTGTCCAGGATTCATGGCGTCTGACCACATCAAGAAGAGGTGGGTGGCTGTTGGGGATGGAAGTGGCAGGGACTCTAACTGTGTTTGGAGGGACTTAGGTACCAGGTCACATACAACTCAGGGACAGTGTAGGAGCCGTGCTGGGGGACTGAGGGTGGGCAGGGGCTGATGGAGAAGGGACAGCCCCCCCCCCCCCATTACAGAGGCCAGGGCGCTGGCTGAGGATCAGGGGGGCGCGGAGCCAGACAGACCAGTGCTGTGAGTTACAGCGATTTAAACGTGAGAAACATCATCTCCTCCCTTGAGCTCTGAACATTCATAAATTAAAACGCATCCTCATAGAACTGCTTGTGGCCCTGTCGGGATGGTTGCTGCTAATGACCCTTTTCCCGCCTGCTCACGGGGAGTCCTAGCTGGTGCAGAGGTACGTGTTCCCTGGCCGCTGCCAGAAAAAGGGGGGAATCCCACTTAAAACCTAAGTCCTCCCCACATTTATTCCAACCGCCTGTGAAAAGGAGGAATGGCAGTGAGGGGATGAAGCTGAACGGCATGAGCAGCTAATAAAAGATTAAGGCGTCTGCGGCTTAGCATCTTCTAATTATTTTCTCCAGCATCTCGCCTAGACGGAGTTTGAAATCTCTGGTTGGATCAACGCGATTTCGCTCAGAGGTTTGTGGACTTTGCATACTGATTCCTTCCTGTTTCCAAGCGCATTTGCTGCGAGGCTATTTTTACTCACTTTAAAGGGATTTTAATAACTTTCTGTTGACAGCACGGACAGCTGGTCTTGAGAATTAAAGAAAACTGACTCGCTGACTGAGGAAGGAAGTGACATCAATGAGCTGCTGGAGTCAGCCTCAGGGGATTGGCTTGTGAGGAGTGGCCTCGCACTGCAGTGCATTTGGGGGGAGCTGCCTTGAGATGCAAATCGCCGTATCCATCAAACCCGCGATGCCTACTCCAACCAACCTAGTGCCATGGAGGCAACAGCCAGCCACACTGAGGAGGAGGAGGAGGAAGAGGAGGAGGAGGAGGAGGAGGAGGAGGAGGAAAGAGCGCAGGAGCCCTGTCTGGGCCGACCCCATTCTCTTCAGGCCTCAGTTTCTTTGTCCGGAAAATGAGTTTGACGTAAACTGCTGGTTGGAGTCAGTCTCTTTCTAGGACAGACAGCGATTAAGAACATGTACTAGTATGTATAGTGCAGACATGCTACCTCCTAGTTTAACCCAAAGAGTGCTCCCGACTGCTTTTTAACCCCACGGAGAGCGATCCGGAACAGGTGTCATAAGCTACTCCCATAATATCTCAATATTTTAAAAATTGGTAGTCATAGTAGCCCAGCCAGGGTGGCTCAATGGCTGAGCGTCGGCCTATGCACCAGGAGGTCACGGTTCAATTCCAGGTCAGGGCACAGGCCCGGGTTGCAGGCTCGCTCCCCAGTGTGGGGTGTGCAGGAGGCAGCCGATCCATGATTCTCTCTCATCTTTGATGTTTTTCTCTCTCTCTTCCTCTCTGAAATCAATAAAAAAATATAAAAAGTTGGTAGTCATTGTTTATAACTCTACTGCAGAGAAAGGTCAGGTGCCAAATCTGCACTTTAAATACCGACAGTAGTATAATAGCAGTGATCACTGCCGCCACAATGAATGACTTCATTCTTCACCATTTCCCCCTGGAGCTGCAGTTACTCATTCTTCAAAGACAGCTGCAGCTCAAGTGCATTGAGTGTGTCTGTGTGTGGGTTGTGTGTTGTGAGCATGCATGTATGTGTGGATGCACACGCACCTGTGCAAAGACAGGCAGAACAGTACCTCTATAAATTTTATGGTTATACGCTGAAAAGTTAAATTGATAATAATTTCTTAGCTCATTCTAGAAAGCATCTGAGGTGGCTACAGTCGTGGCTCAATCACAGTTACTAGTAAATAATTTGAGTTTGAGTTAACAATCTGGAGTCAAACAGAATTTAATTCAGAATTTTATTTGGGGTATTCAACTAAATTTTCAGATTTCGTGAGCTTAAATATGTAATTTGAACCACTCAAGGATATTGATGAAGTAAAAAGGAATGGACGAGGTCTCCGCAGCTGTCTTCAGGCAGAAGGATTTTCAGATTGTCCCCAACCTGGATATGCTTTGATTTTAGCAAAACTCACCCTTTTGATCGACCGCTATTTCAACACCTGGCTGTTCTGGGCGATATGCGGGGTGCTCTGGAGGGACAGCAGTACAGCGCAGGAAATGTGATGAGCACACGAAACATGGAACAACATGGAATCAGGGGGCTGCAAGGAATTCATGGGTAAACTGTATAGTCAGTTAGGCCAAAAGGTACTTAACTCTTGAGACAGCGGAAATGAAAACATAAGCGGTGACGTCCGTGGCATAGGCCTTGGTGATGGCTCCAGTCCTCAAGGAAGCCTTCCTCGCCGCCGTCAGTGTCAGAGCAATTATTTTTCTTCAACATACCTAACATTTTAGCGTTACATTTATTTCCTTTGTTTTATACCCAGGATCTGTCTAAAAACGACTGATTTTATTAATTCCTCATTAAGTTTGCAGATCCCGAGCACTGCAGCTTCTAATTATCCTTAGTGATGGCTCAACGCCTTCGTACCTGGTCAGGGAAACTGGAAATAGTCGGGGACACGTCAATCAGGGTCGACCCTGAACCTCAGGAAGTCGCCTTTAGTAGGAGCCACACTGTTATTAAAAGTAAGCGTCCCCTCCCTCCTCCATCCCCTCCCCGCCCTCAGCTTTGGAAGTGGTGAGAAATATGAGCTTTCTTTTTTAAATCAAAAGGAGTCTTTTGAAATGGGCTGCTGTGTTTCCTTTCAATTTCAAGCAAGATTTATTTTATTTAAAAAAAAATTTTTTTTAAGCCACACTGAGTGGGGACAGCTGGTTAGTCTCAGGAAGCGTTTTGGGAACAGGGCGACACAGACAGCACTACGGGTGTTTTCAATGACCTCTTTCCCCCACATCCACGCTCACCCACTCAAGGCCAGAGTAGCTGCCAGGATGGTTAATGGGCTGGGCTGTCGTTGTTAGCGACGGAAACAGACCTCTGGGGACTTTGTTTGGAGAGTGTAGATTACATGTGTGGAGAGAAAGAGTGAAGGCCAAGCCTTTCTGGAAGGTTCTGGGTGTGATCAGTGGGCCTCCCTGTGGCGCGGGGCGGGCCTGTGGTCCGGGCATCAGAGGCCAGATGTGAGCCGCAGCCTCTGGCCCCATGCAATGCCATTCCCGGGATCAATATCCCAGATGTTTTCCTGAACAAACCAACCGGGTAGACTCCTGATTTTGATGCTTTTATTCCATCCCCCGTACTCTTGGGCATATATTTTGGCATTTGGAGGACGCCTGCCCCTTGCTTGCTTGCTTTACACTTCAGAGGTCCTAAGTGTATTTTAAGAGTGTCACAAAATCAATTTGTGGTGGGAATTGTTTTTTCTTTTTTGTGTTTTTACACCTAGGACAGCGTAGAAATAACAAAGTTGAACAAAACCTTTTTGTGTTTTTACACCTAGGACAGCGTAGAAATAACAAAGTTGAACAAAACCTATGGGAGCACCACAGCAAATTCTTTTTAAATCAGCTGTTTACCTCACATCATTAAGATGAGAGGAAAACCATCCCATAGTCATCCGTATCACAGTTGGTTTCTAGCTGCTTGCTTTTGTGAGAACACGGTTTTTGGAGTTTGAAGCTCAGCGTATTTTTTATTTTACTTTTTTACTTAGCAGGAAAAGCGTTGATTCTTCTTTTTCATTTGGTGACAATAATTTTCCTTTGTTTTTTTCCCCCCTTCCACTTGGAAAATGGATGCCTCTGATCAAATCTGGTGGCTTCTAGGAAAGGAATAATTTAAATAAGGAACTTAAACACAGAAGCCCTAACCTGTTTTGTACATGGATCGTTACATGGTTTTCTACCTTAAAATCCGCCCTTCTTCTTCTTTCCCTGCAGACAGAGAGCACAGCCTGGCGGGGTTTTAGGCCGATGACGCCAATCCTGCCGGAGTGCCTCGGGGAGCGCTCACATCCATGGTCGCCTTACACCAAGCCCACCCACCTGATCTGTGCGAATAAGAACGGAAGCTGCTGATCTCTCTCCTCTCGGTCTTGCCCACTCCGTCACTCTCTCTTAAGCCAAGTTTTGGTCACATCTAAAATACGAAAAACTGTAAATTTATAAAATCCAGACGGAAGAGGTCAACTATAATTACCTG
This sequence comes from Myotis lucifugus, assembly GCF_000147115.1. Taxonomy (NCBI): domain Eukaryota; kingdom Metazoa; phylum Chordata; class Mammalia; order Chiroptera; family Vespertilionidae; genus Myotis; species Myotis lucifugus. Next base: position 4,643,133 of record NW_005871141.1, on the reverse strand, counting down.
CAGATAAGACCTGTTAACCTTGGTGACACACCCTTCCAGGGATTTCGGTTTTACTTTTTCAAAGACAATACAAGTTTCACAGGCTTTTGTTCACTTAAATAATGTGCTATTGATAATCTTTACTGCCATTACCAGACCTTCTCCTGGGCAGCCCTGTGAGGAGTGTCCCTGTGAGCACAGCTCTGAGCACTCCCAGGCCCCTCCTCCGCACAGGGTCCTGGGAGCGACGGGTTACGGAGTTCGACCAGGTGGCTGATATTCATGCTACGGGTCCTCCTATGAGCCGATTCCCAGCACTCCGTCCACTCGAAATTAATAAAAAAATTGGTGGCAGTATTTTAGGAACCATGCAGTTTATGCAATCCCATTGCTTTGTCTTTTATGTTTTTATTAGAGAGGATGGACATTCAATGTGTTTGCTGGGCACTGATATTTCTTCTTCCATTCATTTCCCTGGCTTCCTTTCTAATAGGGCATTTCTCTTTCTCTTATTAATACTAATTTTCGCCGGTCTTTAATTTTGTGACTATTTTTCCTAATTTGTCATTTGCGTTTACTTAGTTATAACTTTAGGCAATGAAGGGAGGACCTAAGGATTGGGAGGCCAGTGTTAGTGAGCACTCACAGCACCGTGGTGCATGCTGGCCCCAGGGCACTGTTCATCTGGTCCCCCAGCACCCCTTGCTGAGATGGGGCTCCTGGTGTCCCCGTTGTGCAGATGACAAAGTCTGGAGAGGGAAGGAGGAGGCTGGACTTGCAGCAGAGGGAAGGTGGAAGCTGGGCCTGCAGAGGGAAGATGGCTGTGACTATAGGGCGGTTACAGAGCTGGGAGGTGGCGAGCTGTGTCCTAACTTCTGAGCTGCCACCACCCCTTCCTGGTCCCTGCTTTCTCACTGTCATGCTCAGACAGGCAGGACTCTAGCTATTAAAATAACAAGGCCAATGCGTATGTCACCATCTAAACAACACCTTCGTTGTATTCTCAGAACAGTGTGCACAACGAATCTGCTTTAAAAAGAACGTGTATTTATAGAGCAATAAAGAGGTCAGAGGCGATGCCCTTGAACCCTTGTTGTACGCAGGGCCCCGTGGGAGAGGAGCAATATTCACTTTCAATTTAGACGCATCTGTGTTTTAAAAGCCTTTTTATTAGACACATGCACTGCATCGATCTGAAGAGAAAGGTATTTCTGCTTTGGACGAGAAGGCTCGGCGGAGGCGGAGAAAATGGCTTTTCTTCTCTGCACCTCAGGACAGGCACCCATGCGCTCACCCAGGGGTCCAGCCGTTTCAGACACACCTTTGAAGGTCTGCCTGGCGCTGGCCTTGGGCTGGACACAGGGATGCAGAGACGGAAGGATGTGCCAGTCCCCCTCACGGTGTGGCGGACAGACACACAGAACAACCCCGGCCTCGGGGCTGTTAGGAGGGAGGCAGCGCGCAGTCCGCACAGCGAGGGAGGAGGCCGGGTGCCCTGGTGTCAGGGAAGACATGCCGAGGAAGAAGCATTTAGAGGAAGACTTGCCCCTCCAGAATGTTCCCTTTCCCAGCTGCCCTGTCTCTGCAGCCCGGTGGTTCCGTCTCCAGGGACTGCCCTGGGGTACCAGTACCTCCCGTGGCCCGACTCCTCCCTCTGCCCCCACATTTGGAAGCAGGACTTTCTAAAGAGCCTTCCACTCACTTCAGCCTGAGCGTGGCCTCAGTTTCCTCGGGGACATGCACTCATACACGTGGGCTTTGGCCTGGGGATAGCAGCAGTCCTGGGGGCGGAATGGGTGGCCCAACACCTGGGGGCTGGGGTGAAGGCCGCTGCAGCAAATGCCTGCACAGGTGCCTGGTACACCAGCGAGCCGACTGGCAGGTGGCAGGGGCAGGGGTAGGCGGTACTGTGTTCAGAGTCAGGGAGGACACATTCTGGAGACTTCTAGAAGTTCTTCCGGAGATGGAGGAGCCTGAGAAGCACACCTGATCCCACAATGATCGAGCTTTTCTGCTTGTTTTGAACTCAGGCGGATGTTTCTGAGACACACTCATGACTTAGATGAAGAAATGGAGGCTCTCCCAGCTACTTAAAAATGTCTTTATTGAATTCAAAGAGAGGAAGAGAGAAGGAGAGAGAGGCAGAAACACGAGAGAATCACGGATCGGCTGCCTTCTGCACACCCCACACTGGGGAGCAAGCCCGCAACCCGGGCCTGTGCTCTGACTGGAAATTGAACCCTGACCTCCTGGTTCATAGGTCCACCCTCAACCCCGGAGCCACGCTGGCCGGGCTGTCATAGCCATTTAACTTGCCCATTCAATTACCCAGCACACAGAGGGCATTCTAAGCACCAGGCACTGCACTGAGGACACAGTGAACAAACGGCCCAAACCCCTCCCTCGCAGGGCAGACTTGACCCCCAGCCTGTCTGCCCTGCACACAGGGCGCCTTCTGCTGCCCCAGCACCTCCCACGCGTGATTGAGAAAATCCCATTTTGCCAGCGCGTTACTTAAAGACCCCTCCTCTGCCCCTTCCGGGGACCCCACAGGCGCGGAGCGAGGCCAGCTCTCCTCCTCCGGACCCACACCCTCCGCTCAGCAGGCATCTCTCGGAGCTTCTAGAACTCGGGGAGTCAGAGAAGCTGAGGCTGGTGCTCCCTGCTGAGCCCTCGGTCTGTTTGTGAGAAGCAGAGAGTGAGACAATGAGCTGCCTACAAGCTCCCCCAGCTGTTCAAGTGGAAAACCTTCACAGACAGGAGGCCGCCAGCGCTGAGTCCAGCTTGTGCTTCCAAAAAGCATGAAAAAGTAAGTGGAACAGCTCCCCCCGTGTCTCCTCAGCTGCAGGCTTCAGACCAACCTGCAGCACGAGGCGTGGTGATCAGGGGCAGGGCCCGGTGTCGGACGGACAGGGGTTCCAGTACCAACTCTCCCAGTTCCAGGCTGTGTGACCTCGACCACTTACTCAGCGCCTCCCAGCCTTGACTTCTTTGAAAACTCGGGTTATCAGAATAATCCCTCCCCGTGCGGCTTTCAGGAGGCCGAGGGACATGCGTGCATCATGATTAGCACGGTGCCTGGCCCATAGGAAGTGCCACTACACGGGGCCACCTGTTTTCACGTATCCCTAGGACATTTTTATTTCTTTAATTAAAAATTTTTTTCAATCACAGTTGACAGATAATATTAGTTTCAGGTGTACCACATAGTGGTCAGACGTTTGTGCACCTTCAAGTGTAAATGTAGCCTCTCTTATGACTCATTTTATTTCTTTTCCTCATCACAACATAAAAAGGGCCAGGGAACTGATTGTACAACCTACGCATTTGTAGCCAAAATAAGGGACACAGCCTATCCATGTCCAACTAGTCATGAACATAGACTCCTACATGCCCAGCTGTGGTGGCCCACAACCCGGGCACGTGCCCTGGCCGGGAATTGAACCGTCACCTCCTGGTTCACAGGTCGATGTGGAACTGCTGAGCCATGCTGACCAGAGAAGAAAGAAGTCTTGAAGGGTGAGGGGCTGCCGCAGGGAGCCGGGTGGGAGCCAGTGGCACTCACACAGGCTGATGGGATTCGTCCTGGCCTTGGCTCTGATTTCAGATACACTTTCAGGTGTGTGTGTCATAAAACTCGGGTTTAGTTTCAAATGCTGAGAGTCACTGAGAATGAAAGCCAGTTCTTCCCACGGCCCCACAGTGACCTCTGGCTTCCTCACCTTCATCCTTGGACACCCTGCTCCTTGTTCACAAACCCCAGCCGCCCCGGCCTCTTCTGGGTCACTTGGGGTCAAGTTCTTCCCAGCCTTGCTGAGCCTCCTTTCCTCAGAGCTCTCCCTCTTCCTGTCCCAGCTCCAACGCCACGGGTCGGCCAGGCCTCCGGGCCCAGGCAGCTTCGGGAGCGAGGGCTCGCCTGGCTCCGCATGGTCCCACCCCTCTGGGTATTTCCTCCTGGGCTCCTAATTACAACCTGCCCTTCTCCCGCGTTTAATCCTCGCTCCTGGCCCGTTTTGATCTGCTGGAATGAAAGCTCCTCGGCTGGTCAGCTGGGACGGGCTCTGTCTTGTTCGACGTGGATTGTTCAGGGTCCAGAAGAGCACCTGGCAGGATTAGGGACCTGACAGGCATGGAGGCGTGAGCCCTCAGAGGGCAGAGGAGTCCCAGAGGACAGGAGAGTTAATGAGGCGCAGCTCGGTGGGTAAGAGGCTCCGGGGGGACGTACCGGGAATTTCAATTTCTCATAAGAACTCGAGGAGGCGTCACTGTGGACCACGGAGTGTTTTTTGGACCCCAGACTGGATAGCATCGTTCTGAGGATGCCGGGCACTTATCCAGTTCTGATTGGCTGATCTCTGTGCATCTGCTTCCTCCACCAATTCTGATTGGCTGATCTCTGTGCATCTGCTTCCTCCACCAATTCTGATTGGCTGATCTCTGTGCATCTGCTTCCTCCACCAGGGCTAGGCACTAGGCTCCCGTGCATTCCTGGTGCTAACTGCTTGCCATGTACTGTTTGTACCTGACTATTCCTGTCTTCTAACGCTCTCATGCTGAGCTCTCCAACTAGATCCTCATTAACCATAAAATCTTATCAGGAATCTCGGGGGCCCTCGTGGAAGAAAACTTTGTACGCGTGCTCTGACCTTCAGATGCGTCGTGATGTTTCCGATCAAGCCACCGTCTGGGCCACACGTCTCATGAGCTCTGTTTTGCGGTGGCTCATCAATTCACGAGCACATCACGGAATGCGGAGCGTGGGGTTTGAGCTGTGATCTATGACAATGTAGAGCGGTCCTGAGAAATGTTCTCTTTCCTTTCTGAACTTTTAGAACATTTTGAAAGGAAAGAAAGGAGGGACTGATACCATGACAACCAGGGGTTAGGACCAGGCGGGAGGTGGTCAGCACCCAAGACCCTGGCTAGTGGCGCCCCCTCCTCCTTCCCCAGCGACTTTCTGGACACCGATGAGCTGCTGACAGGAAGAGGAAACTTTCAGATGGAAGAAGCACCAGGAATGCGGGAAGGAGGAAGTGGGGGGAGACCGAGCTGGGGAGGGTGTTTTCTAAATCTCACCACTGCTGTTGAGCTGGCTCCTGCAGAAAACCTACTAGTAACTTCTGTCGTAGGTTAACATGGTTTAGGTTAAAAAATGAGCCCGTGTTTAAGTAACTACATAACGCTTGTGTGGTGCCTGGCAGCTTTCAAACCCTCCCACAATCCAGGGTCTGGTCTCCCCAACAGCTCCTCGGAGGCAGAGCGGCATTATTATTATGTTCACTTTGCAAACAGGAGGAGAGGCTCTGAGCTTTGGGCAACTCGTTGGGGCCACGGCCTCACTACGTGGCACAGCGTGGATGTGGGTCTTTGGACAACACACTGCCTGTGTCCTGTCCACCACACGTGGCCGCCGAAGCCTCCTGCTGCGTCAGGTCGGGCTCTCCAGGGCACAAGTCTCAGCAAGATGCCTCCTGGGAAGCCAGGCCTTGGGGCAGGGCAGGGAGGGGGCCGGTGGTCCCAGGAGCGCAGGCTCAGCCTGGTCCTTGAGGGGTGCCGCGCCGCACATTCCATCTCAGGTCTTAGTCCATCTCCAGGCAAAGTGGGGGCTGTTGTTCCCCACACGCTTCCATGCTGACTGGCAGCAGGGGTTCCTGCCGCCTCAGGAAGCACCCAGGGTCTGGGAGCCATCCTCCAAGGTGCCTGCCAGCAGTGAGGAGGTTTGAAGGGGTCCCAACAGGCACCCCAACTCTACGCTCATCGGGAGGGCCGATGACCTCGGGGCAAACGGAAGCACCTGGGACTGTAAGAGGCCGCTCCACGCCCAGGCCCCTTAGGGCGGCGGCCCGGCCCCGCGGCACCTTCTTTGAAATCAGGATCAGACGCTGCAGGGCCCTGGCGCTGTCCCCGAGGAAGCGGGTACAAAGACACTCATTCAGCGACACGGGTGGGGTCCAGGCGGGACGCTGCTTCACTGACGCTGCGGGGATTAATCCTGTTAACACATTGTGTGCAGACAAAAGCTCCGGCCTCCAGGACAAGCCGTTACCCCGCAATCGTGTAACTGGTCAATGGCGGACCCTGACTGGGAACCCAGCTCCCCCTACGCCGGGCCGGTCCTCCCAGGTCCCGACGTGCCAAGCAACAGAGCAGCGTGGCTCTCCAGGCGCAGTGCTGGGCGAGGACGGAGGAGGCAGGGGCTAGGGGTGCGGTCCCTCCCTGAGTCCACAGTCAGCGCCCAGCTGCTCAGCCATGGAGAGGAGATGGCCTCCTGCAGGCTTCGGGGTCCTCACCACGGACGGACTTTAGGACAAGAGGAGGCGCCCTGGGACTCGCCGTAGAGGCTGCGCAGAGCGGCAGCCACAGGTGAGAATCCACGCAGAGCTCCCGTGGGAACCCCCCGGGGCTGGTGAGGGGGAAGACGGGGCAGGAGACGTGGGCCAGCAGAGAAAAGCGATTCCACCTCCGTGCATTGCCCGGCACGCAGCCCTGGGCAGTGCGCACGCATGGCATGGCTGCCTGCACTAGAGGCTTCATAACCCCCCGCTTTTACTTCTGGTTAATCCTCACCCGACGGTATTTTCCATTGATTTTTCCGAGAGTGGAAGGGAGGGGGGAAGACAGAGAGAGAAACATCGATGTGAGAGACACATTGATTGGTTGTCTCCCGCACGTGCCCTGACCAGGGCCAGTGATTGAGCCTGCAACTGAGGTACGTGCCCTTGACCAGAATGGAACCTGGGACCCTTCTGTCTATGGGCCAACGCTCTATCCAGTGAGCCAAACCAGTAGCCCCCCTACCCCTCCATGCCCGCCACGTGTGCAGGGCTGACACGGGCCAGACGCATCTGCCTAAAGTCAGAGTCATCTTACGAGAAGTCCAACATGCATCTCCCACTCCATTTCTTACATTTCTAAGGAAAGTGTCATCATCTCTACAGAACATGTGTTACTGGAGAATATACAAAGCCATTTAATTTGTACCAAAAAAAAAAAAAAGTTAACCTAATCCAGATGGAAGCTGTCTAAATGCCTGGGTCAGAGAGACGACCGGGTCAAGTGCAGCAGCGGGTCCTGAAGGCACGGCCGCGGCAGGCAGAACAAATCTATCCGCACTGAGTCTCCATGGAGAGTGACCTTTCATTGCCAAGCCCGGAGCGTCACGTTATTGGAAGCCATTCCCAAAGGTCATTTTGGAAAAAAAGTAATATGGACTTAAAGCTGCTCCCCATCAGGGAGCACGTCCGCCCGCACAGCTGGTCACAAGTAACACGGGGGAGTCACTATTGCAGGAATGAGCTTGGACAACAGTCTAGAGCAGCGGTTCTCAACCTGTGGGTCGCGACCATTGGAAAACACACATAGCATATCAGATATTTACATGACGATCCATAACAGTAGCAAAATTACAGTGATGAAGTAGCAACGAAAATAATTTTATGGTTGGGGGTCACCACAACATGAGGAACTGTATTAAAGGGTCGCGGCATTAGGAAGGTTGAGAACCACTGGTCTAGAGGGTCTAGGGCAGGGGTCCTCAAACTTTTTAAACAGGTGGCCACTTCACTGTCCCTCAGACCGTTGGAGGGCCGGACTATAGTTTAAAAAAAAACTATGAACAAATTCCTATGCACACTGCACATATCTTATTTTGAAGTAAAAAAAAACAAACACGGGAACAAATACAGTATTTGTATTTGCATGTGGCCCGCGGGCCGTAGTTTCAGGACCCCCTGGTCTAGGGCCACGCAGACATCAGCTTAGTTTTCCTTCTCATCCCTCAGTGCGGTGCTCCTGTGTGTACCGCTCAGCTGTTCACCAACACCGCGCCCGCCGCACAAGAACACAGACAGGAGGGTTTCACTGGATCGGGGACCACTTGACGCCCAGCCGAGCAGAGAGGACTCCAATGAGCGGAACCCGACTCGGTGCCACGCGGTGGCGGTGATGAGCCGTGTCCCACCTGCCACTGGAGAACTTCCAGGCCGGCTATACAGCCGAAGTCACGAGGCATGATTACGGGTGCCAGGTTGGTGAGTTAAAAAGTTTCTCGTGTTCAGCAGCGGATGCTAACGGAGCCCTCTCAGATGCGGGCAGGAGCTCGGGTGTGAGCACGTGCGAGGAAGAGGTGCTCTCACGATTCTCACATTCTCTCCTCCCTTCCTTGTCACCTTTCCAAAGTGAAATGATGATCAGCATGGAATATCGATTTACTTCACTCAGAGTGAGACAGAAATTCATAGGAAATTATTCTACTTTGTTTAGTTAGGAATCTCTTTGTCTCCAAGATTTCCTCCCGCACTTCCTAACTAACCCCTCTTTCTTCCCCCTTTTTCGATTTTTGTGTTCATATTTTTTGTGGTTGCTTTTTTTTTCTGGGATGAGCACCTTATTATTTTTTAAAATTCATCTTTATTGCTGAAAGTATTATAGATGTCCCCCTTTTTCCCCATTGACCCCCTCCACCCTGCCCCCACCCCACCCTCCATCCCCTATAGTGCCAGGCCTATGGCACTACTGTCTGTGCATATAAGTTCTTTTGTTGCTTTTTCTACCTCAGATTAGATTGCTTAGGGATACTAAGTATTACATCGGAGTAATAACAATCCTTTTGTGCTTTGCCCCCAACAGAAATGTAAGGGACATCTATCATGTACTAGACTGCTCCCAAACGCTGGAACCTGTGCGAATTAAAAAGGCGGAGGACCTGAAAATACACTTCTCCTGAGAAGACATACCCACAGCCAATGGATATATGAAAAGATATTCAACCTCACCGGCAATCAGGGAAATGCAAATCAAAACTACAATGAGATACCACCTCACACCTGTTAGAGTGCCCATTACCAACAAGACAAGCAATGACACGTGTTGGAGAGGTTGTGGAAAAAAAGGGGACCCCCATTCACTGCTGGTGGGAATGCAGACGGTACAACCACTATGGAAAGCAGTCTGGTGACTCCTCAAAAAATTAAAAATAGAGCTACCATACAACCCAGCAATCCCACTCCTGGGTACATACCTGAAAAACTCGAAATCATTTATACGCAAAGATATATGCATCCCTATGTTCATTGCAGCATTATTCACGGTGGTCAAGAGTTGGAAACAGCCAAAGCCCCTACGATAGAGGATGGATAGAGATGTGGTCCATGTACACAGTACAGTCCTACACGGCCATAAGAAACGATGAAACAGCACCATTTACAATAACATGGATGGGCCTTGAGAACACTATATGCGAAGTGAAATAAGTCAAACAGAGAAAGCTAAGAACTATATGCTTTAACTCAGATGTGGAATATGAAACTGAAACTTATGAACACAAACAGCAGTGTGGGGGTTGCCTGAGGGAACGGGAGGGGGGAGAAAGGGGTCCTAATATGAGGTGACAGGAGACCTGACTCTGGGTGGTGGGCACATGGTCCCATATACAGATGCTGTAAATTAGTAATCCACACGAGACCTGTGTGTTCATGTTGACTAATGTCACCCAATAAAATTTAAAATAATTTAAAAAAGTAATGACATATACATGTAATGATGAAACTTTATCAGTATTTAAGTATGTAAATATGAGTATATATTATTATATCACTGGCTTGATTATGGAGCCTACTTCTACATTAATAAACACACTGTTGTTTTATATTAATTAAAAAAAATAAGCCACTTCCTCTGCCCTCGTGAGTGTGGGTCTGCCCACCCTGGGCATTCGTGACGCACAGGGACAAGCACGATGTTCAGAAAGAAGTCTGGGTTCCAGTGTTGCTCCCAGCACCCACCAGCCTGGTCCCTGGAGGCAGGAAATGTCATCTAAAGCGTTACTTTCTTCCGTTGTAAGAGGAGAAAAACGACACGGGCCCTCGCGAGCTCACAGGGCTGAGGAGAAAAGGAAAGTAAAAACTTGATGAAAATGCCTCATACGTTTTGGCGTGTTATGCACACTGAAGGCACGAAGGCATTTAGTAAGCGGCAGACTCAGTGCCTCGCTCAGTGCTAAGCAGAGCGGATTCTCCACAGCAGGGTGAATGCGAGAGCCAGAACCTTAGACAGTAAGAACTTCTTTTAAAATATGTTTTTATTGATTTCAGAGAGGAAGGGAGAGGGAGAGGGACAGAAAATCAATGATGACAGAGAATCATGGACCAGCTGCCTCCTGCACGCCCCACACTGGGGATGGAGCCCACAACCCGGTCGTGTGCCCTGACCAGGAATCAAACCGTGACCTCCTGGTTTATAGGTCGACGCTCAACCACTGAATCATAGTCATGCCAGCGGCTGACAGTAAGAACTTTCTAGGCGCCCCATGTAGGCATCACAGGTGTATGTGCTCTGAGTTCTCTGTCTGTTTTCAGGATCAGGCCAGTGTGCCAGGGAACAAGAGGCCTTTCCTCCTTGAGGATGTCATTCTTTGTGGGCCGTGTCCTGGAAACGCGCCATCCAGGTCTGCTGGAGAGGTCGACCCGGTGTACTCGGATTTGTACATAGTAACCCTATACAATGGGAGCCCTTTGTCTTTATCCTCCTCTGACAACCGCTGGCATCTTTTTCTTTCATTATAAAAGCAACGCACGTTCAAGGAGAATGTTTGGGTGAGGCTGAAGAGGAAACGTGAGGACAGAATCACCCTTAGGAGCTCTATCCCCAGAAGCTACGGCTGACACTTCATTTCTTCACTATTTATTTTACGCCTTTTTTTTTTTTTTTTTGGTCGGTTGGTATTATACAGTTGTGGTCAACCTGCATTTACAATGTATTTTCTGCTTCTATTTCCCTCAGAACATTATAAAATGAGATTTTTTTTTATCTGTCCATTTCCTTTCTTCCTCTTGTCATTCAAAAACTCAAGTCCTGCACCATCACCCTTTGCTGGCTCCACGGGTTCTGCTACTTTGATTGACCTGGGCCCCCCTGCATTCCAATAGCACGGTTATGCCCCCGCGGAGTCCACCGCCCTCCTGCAAGTGAACTGAATCACCATGGTCCCCATTTTCCCTGGAGCCCCTTCAGGTAGGAGCTCAAGCCCAGGCCAATGTCCGGCATAGACCGAACAACACCTATTTGTAGAATAAATCACCGAACGCTGTGATAAATTCTTCTCAAAAATCAGGAGTAGCTGCTCTATAGTCCTTTGAGTGAATAGACTATAATTTCCTTAAAAATACCTCTATTTCTGGTTTCAATATTGTTACTGTAAATAACTATGCAATTAACATTCCATTTAAAAATTTATTTTATGTTTTTAACTTTCTTAAATATAACTTGAAAGTAAAGATTCAAGGGGAAAATTCTAGGTGCAAACATGTTTTTGACTTTTAACACGGATTCCCCAATTACTCTGAAAGATGTTGCATCTATCTCACCACTTCCGGGCTATGTCCCAGCACTCGCCAGAACTCCATGAGGGTAGCAGAAGTTTCTTCTCCCAGGGAGCCTTCTCCCCGTCCCCCCACCTCTGCCCCGTCAGGCGTACGTCCGTCCTCTGTGTTCCTATGTGCCTTCTGCCATAGACTCAGGATGCTTTCTTCATCTTCTCTCCAGACGAGACTATGAGCTCTTTAAGGCAAGAGGCAATTCTTACTAACATTTATAACCGCCCATCCTAGAAGTATAACAGGTTCTTAATACATTCGTGTCCACTGCAAGTAGCTAGTGTTTTTTTTGATTTCAATATGTTTTGTTGATTTCACAGAGAGGAAGGGAAAAGGAAAGAGAAATAGAAACATCAATGATGAGAGAAACATTGATTGCTGCCTCCTGCACACCCCCCACTGGGGATCCAGCCCAATACGCGGGCATGTGCTCTGACTGGGACTTGAACTGTGACCTCCTGGTTCATGGGTTGGCGCTCAACCACTGAGCCACACCGTCCAGGCAATAGCTGGTGTTTAATCCAACTGTATAATAAAATTAATCCATGCCCGGCTGGTGAGTGCAGGAGGCAGTCAATCAATGTTTCTATCTCTCTTGCCCTCTCCCTTCCTCTCTCTGAAATTAATAAAAAACATATTAAAAAATTGATCCATGAATAAAGATAATCATGGCAAAAATTATTATGCACCAAACATAAGGTGGCGGCCAAAGAGACAGAGCAGACTACAGAGTTAGTGGAGTTCTTCACTCTGGAGATCCTGGTGGAATGAATGGTCAGTGCATACGGTAACGTTCGGTTATTCAGCCACTCACGCTGGCGTCAGAAAGCTTCCCAGGGATGGATTTTCCCGTCTGCATCGACCTGCCTCTGCTCTGTTACCCGCCCGGTTTCCTGCCTCTGAGATCTCCCAGCGTTTATGCTCCCACATGCAGATTCCGTTCCCGGCAGCGCTGCCTGCGGCCAGCAGCCCTACCAGGGATGAGTCTGTTAAAACAGAAAGTCCACACTTTCCTGGGGGAAAATGATTTCATAATTTATAACAGCGAATGATGAATATTTGACCGAGGGCAGAAATGAGCAAAGGGAAGGAAAGGAGCCGTGGAATTACTTCACAGCAACCCCCTGGACAAGACAGAAGCCTGCATCTCCGTGGCCCAATCCCTGGGCAGGAAGGATCTGCGAGCATCAAGTGATCCTAAGGCTGTAGGGCCTGCTCTTCACTCCCAGCCTGTCCTCACAGCTGGTCAGCAGCACCCAGATGCGAGTGGCTGGGTGTGCGAGAGGGTCCGGGGGTGCTGACGGCAACGGATGAAGGGCCACAGGGGCCCCTGCTTTCTCTTTCTTATGCTCAGCGCTGAGGTGGAATGTTGCTCCCCCACCCCCTTAGTTTCCAGATTAAGAGTGAATTGGGAGATTAGAATTTATTGCAGAATAGGACTATTGTTAAATAGGACTTTTGGTTTGGGGAAACACACACACACACACACACACACACACACCCATAAAATACAGCTATAAGTTCCTTTGTGTAAGACCAAATCATAAACATACACAAGCAGGCACAACCCGCCACACCTAAATGCCAACTTACAAACAAGACCTCGCTCAGGATCGAGGCAGAGGATGCCCATTCTGCACAGTGAGGTTCCCATCTTCATTCCATTCAAAAAAGCAGCCACGCGTGTCCGGCACCAATCGGCCCGCAGCCCCCGATGTACTCCGGCAGCGAGCATCCCGCCCAGTGGTGGAAGGGGGGCAGCACCCATCGCCCCGGGGTCACTCAGTTCCCCTGTGATGAGCACGTGGGCAGGACGGGAAGTCTGCGTTGGGGAGGGGGCATGTGCAGCCCGGCCGTCCATCAGCAGGAGGAGATGTCCGTCTGCAGACCTGCGTGCTGGCCTCTGCGCATGGCCTTCGGAGGCGCGGTTTCTGTGGTCATTCTCCCACCTCGATGGCCAGTGTTCTGGAGTGAACAAAGCTCCCATCACATGACCCGAAGATCCGCCCCTCCCGCCGGGCTCGACGAGGCTCCGTCTTTCTGTCCTTCGTTGTAGGACTGCCGTTCAGACAGATTTCAGGTCGTTCTGAATGGTGGTTGCTTTGAGTTTAATTGTGTTTTTGCTGTGGCCGTGGGAGGCTGTGAGTACGGCATCCACCCACGGCGCATGTTGATGGGAAGCCTGAAACATGGTCACGGTCCTCACCGCCAGCAGCAGCGAAGGCACAGCCATTGTACTGATGGGGTGGTCATAATAATCTGGCTGGTCATAATAATCTGGCCACTCAGTCTATAGGATTATATAGGATATAATTATATAGGATATAATTTTCTATATGTTGAGAAAACTGTTTTTCTCTAACTTCCTACATTGTAACGAAGAGGATAAAAATTACCTACCTTTTAGGGATTTCATAAGTATTATTACAAAATATCACAGAGTTCGTATTAGTATAGTTATTTAAATACTAGAGGCCCAGTGCACGACATTCATGCATGGGTTGAGGGGATCCTTCAGCCTGGCCTGCACCCTTTCGCAGTCCAGGAGCCCTTGGGAGATGTTCTACTGATGGCTTAAGTGTTCTTTTCTTTCTTTTTTTTTTTTTAATATATTTTATTGATTTTTTACAGAGAGGAAGGGAGAGAGATAGAGAGTTAGAAACATCAATGAGAGAGAAACATCGATCAGCTGCCTCCTGCACATCTCCTACTGGGGATGTGCCCACAACCCAGGTACATGCCCTTGACCGGAATCGAACCTGGGACCTTTCAGTCCGCAAGCCGACGCTCTATCCACTGAGCCAAACCAGTTTCGGCGCTTAAGTGTTCTTAAAGTCTTTTCCATGGTGTGACACTAAGCTTTCCTGGTCATTTACTTGTTCTATCTATCTATCATCTATCTATCTATCTATCTATCTATCTATCTATCTATCTATCTATCTATCATCTATCAATCATAAGCCACTGTGGTAGAATATTTGATCTCATAAAATTTACTTCACCCCAAAAGAGATCATTGAAAAGATAAAAATACGCATAAATGGAAATTCTAATATATTCTTCCTTAATGTATGACCTTGCATGCCCTTTAGGTCTGCGCCACCCACTGTGGAGATCACTGCCCCAAAGGACATGACATGTGAACAGATGAGATACGAAGGCAGGGAATGGAGCATCATTCTCGGTCAAATTCTGAACAAAATAAAAAGGCGTTTTTCTTTGCTTTACATGGTAATTGCTTTCTGGAAAATTTAGTGCCTCTAATGATAGCAAGGATTTCTTTGTGTTTATATCTCAAGTAGAGTAAGAATCTAGGGCACCTAATTGTAACCAGGTTGGCAGGAATGTCCGCTAGGGTTTCGGGAAGCCACAGGGACCGGACGTAGCTCTGTGTGGGCAGGACTGGCCTGCGCATTGCAGGATGCCTAGCAGTGCTGGGTCCCTTCCGCTAAATGGCAGCGGCCTCCAATCTCTGTGGCAACAACACACTGTCCTCACAAACTTCCCAAACCTCTTGCCAGGAGGGCATCGGCCCTGGGGAAATGCCTGCTCTGTTGGCTGAAGCGCTGGCTCCCCCGTGGTTCGCGCAGGACACACAGCACGTCCCAGTCCTCATTAGGGGAGTCTGTCCACGGGCTCCTGCTGCGAGCCTGGCTCTTTGTGATCGGGGGCCACCTCGGGGTTCCCAGAAGCTAGAAAGTGGGTGCGATACAGGGATGTGATAACCGGCCGTGCGCACCAAAAGCAAATGTCCTGTCTTCCTGGAAGTGTTAAGAAATTGCACAACATTAATGACTGCGTACATTTAATCATGTGATGACGTTCGCTCCAGGGAGTGGAGCCGAGTGGGAAGGCAATCAAATGGCAAAAATGTAGAAAAATCAAAATCTTTCACTAAGCCAAAAAAAAAATGGCATGAACATTAATTTATCTATTTGTTATAACGAGATGGATGTCTTATGACTCGATTTAGCTTTAAACAAGTAGCTTTAAATTATTGAGCTACAACTAATTTGGAAATAATAATGATGTGAAAACTGGCATCGGAAGCAGCGTTTGTTGCTGTGGGAGGAAAAAGTTTATTTGAAGGTCGAGGGCAGAGTGGGGTGCTGAGAGTGGCTTATTGAAATCAAATCGCTGGAGTAATCAACATAACAATTACACTAATCATCTTCCGGCGGAAACATGGAGGACATGCAGGCTTTCCCCGTGACCACATGGGGAGCCCAGGGAACAGGAACCAAATCCCGGCTTCCAGTGGCAGCCCATCATTTCACTCCTCAGACCCAGCCGCCCTCCTGGGAGGGGCGCCCGAAGCGCACAAACTAGGTCAGTGGAGGGAGCGCTTCCATGCGCAGGCTGGGAAGACGGAGCAGGCCGGTGAATTGTACTTGCAATTATTTTCTTAATTATCACTGCGGGGACTTTCCGCAGCGGGGTGCGTGCTGGGGGTGGGGGGGCTCCCCTTCACACTCAGGGGTCGGACAACGGAAGGGCTCCGTGTTTGCCGGGGGGTGTCTGATGTCCCCTAAAGATGGCACGTCACCTTTTATATCGTTTACAACTTCTTCCCACGACAACCAGAAGAAATGGTGACTTTGGAAAAGAAAATCAATTACGCCAGGTGTTGGGTCCTGTGGACAAAAGCAAGCTTTTTTGGCCACACCGTTCGCTTTGCAACCTGAGGTTTCAGTCCTGACACACCGGGAAGTGTGTTTTTCCCCTGTTTGTGTCCTGTAAGAGAACAGGATGTGAGAATGTGGTTCTCGCTCTTATGTTTCTTCCCGTCACCCGATCCGTGTGAGAACCTGTTCCCTCTGGCTTCAGGCAGCACTTCGTCTCTCACCATCCGGTTCAGGTCCCACAGAACCTGGGAACACGGTTCATGGGCTTCGTAAGAACATGGGGATGGGAGTGTCTGAAAAGGAGAAAGAAAACCCCACAAAACACTCACAAAAACCAAATTAGAACCCAGCCTCACAGCGAATGAAAACAGGGAACAATGAAGCAGAAGAACACGACTGGGCAGCCTGGGAGGAAGGATGAAATGAAAGTGAGGCCAGGACAGCCAGACCGAGCACCTGTGAGCTCAGGGGCTGGGCTCGCGGCCGGAGGGAAAGATGAAAGGAAGCGACAGGCCAGGGAGCGGGAGGCCCCGAGAAAGTGATGGAAGGGGCTGGAGAGGAGGGCGTCCTTCCCGCTGCTTTTTCTCTTTATTATTGTTCTGTCCTCAGCATCACACTCCTCCTTCCAGCGCGGAAAGGCAGAGAGAAGACAGGACTCCTAACTTCAAAACCGTGTCCACTGCACATGCTCCTTCGCGGACAGACTCGGCGCCTAAACATGGTCCATGGGACGAGGTCCTGACTCTTGTCTACAATCTGACAGCCTTTCTCCCTCGGCAGGCACGCCAGGAACTGCTGCTGGCAGAGTGCTTTCTGCAATGCTGATCCCATATGCCCAGTGCCCCCTAGTGACAAAGTCCAAGGTGGAATCTCTCCCTGTGACTTTGCTCTAAGTGCTCCCCTTTCCCGTACACATGTGGCCACCACAGGGACAGGGCATCCCACTTACTATCCATTTGTCTTCATGAGGCAGAGGGGGGAGTTTCTGGAGTGGGCCCAGGACACACAGGAGCGAGGGCTGGTCTTTAGAGAGGGGACGAGGTGGGAGATTCAGGAGAGAAAGCGAGGAGCCCACTCAGGGAGTCCACGGGAGGACAGAGGAGCTGGGATCCAGACTCGGGGAAGCCACCATGGACAGCATGGGTCCACCCCTTCCGTTGTAACAGAGGGCCTGGCGGAGGAGAGGGTGGGAAGGAGGAGACCTGGCCCACAGATGGGTGTAGGGGTTGGAGCCAGTTCTCTCCGGGTGGTGTGTTCGCTTCTCTGAAATGTAAAGCGAGGTCCTCCACTGAGGAGGAGAGGGTGGAAGACGGGGTGTGGGGGATGCGATTCCACCAGAGGGGGGATGCCACGACGGTTACCCAGAGGACCTCCCTAGAGGGATGATTTCTGAGTGGCATATGGGTCCCCTTAAGTATTTGCAAGGACAGTCAATTAGTCAAAAATGGAAGCATGTCAGGTACAAAAGCATCATCCCCCCACTTATACGTGTCCCTCTTAAACATGGCACATTGAAACCAGTCACCTGAAATGTAGTTCTTTGCATAATCTGTAATTCCCCACAACGTAAACCTTTCAGCCTTGAAACTGTGTTTTGAGCAGAAGTTTCAAGTGGAAAACACGTAATTGCAAAAAGTGAAAATTAATTGCAAAAAAAAAAAAAGTGAAGTAAGTCCCTGCCTTGGCCAAGAGGCACCTCCCACCCAGTTCCGTCCCTGCCCTCGCTCTACCCCTCGCTCTCTACTCTCTACTCCTGCAGCCTGGCAGGCGCTGAGTCCTCCATGGCACGGGGTTTCTCATGCAGCTTAGGAGCCGCCATTGGTGCTGCTCCTGGTCGGCCCTTCCATCTTGAGACTCGGGGCTGTGGCAGGCTCGTGTCTGTTTTGTTTTTGTTTTATGTTTGTTTTGCTTCTTCCTTTCCTTTTTCAAAAACACCAAAACTCCAAATGGGAAACCAAGGGAATCGATTGCAAATGCTCTAGCCCTCGCTTCCTGCGCTCCTCTCGCTACACACGGGAACACACCTGCGTATTTTAGGGAGGTTTTTGCTCTAAATATCAAGAGAGAAAGGAGGCTCTGTTGGATTCTACCTAAAATTTTGCTGCACTTTGTAATATATGTAACTCCATTTCCGTCAGAGAATCTCAAGTCTTGAATGTCGAAAAGGATCTTAGAGACACGTCATCTCTCCTCCAGCCTGGACTGCACTCCATTCCATGGATGAGAAGTGTCAATGGTGTAGCTGGCTTAGCACGTGGCCCGAGGAGTCCATCCCGTGAATTGGTGGCCTAGGCCTCTGGAAATAGGGTATAGAATGAGCTCTACGTGGGGGTGGGGGGAGTTTGCGCACTCATCTTTTCCTTTGCTTGGCATTCTGCAGGCATTGCTTAAGGAACACTGGGTACGTTGAAATTGTCATTCAGATTCCCTGGGTAACAGCACAGATCTGTGGATGAATGGAGGTTGCCAAGTCATCATAAACTAAGTAAGACCTAGTTCTAGTATAGTTTCCCTTCCTTCAGTTTAGAATTAAAATATTACAGAAAAAAAGTGGGTGAAATAATGCCGGCGAGTGTGGTAATAAGTTTCTGACATGTGGCATGCAATCTGTGAGGGTACCCTCCCCTTGGTCTGTGCTTCGAGGAGTAACGAGTCGGAAAATCAAATTAAATAAGCTTTTCTTATTTGGTAGCTCTGCTGACAGGGGACCATCAAGTACGTTAGAAAACAACAACAATGTATCCGCTGAAATACCACCTCTGAAGCTCATTCACATTTCTGGGTTGTGAACAAGCATTCTCTCATCTCCTTCCGGTTCCCCCTTCCCCTTCGTTATGCCTCTGAGAGAATCAGATCCATGGTGACTCACTGTGGGTGGCATCAGAAATACACACTCAGTACCATCAGCCTTGGAGGTGAAATCAGAAAGCACAGATTCTAAATGAAACCAGCAAAAGTAACCATGCAATACTTTTATATCACTCTTTAATCTCAAATTCCTATGAAGGCTTGTATGTCTTAGATGTTGTGGATATTTCTTGTATGTCTTAGATGTTGCGAGGATTTTTACTTAAATGTAACCATATCATGCCCAGTTATCAGTTTCACTGTAAAAAATCTGGAGAGACATAATTTTTTCCTTTTCATATAAAACACATTTATCTATAATCACAAATGACACTTGATAGCAGAAAGCAGAACCTGGCATCCCTGGCTTTTAGCCCCGGGGCTTAAGTGAGGTCGGCTTTCATAGTTGATAATGTTTTTCTCACTTCAACTGTCCTCTTTCAGCTATTATTATTTTAGCAACAGAGGGAGGAAGAAGTCCCTCTCTCCTTGTGCTCTTGATTAATATACGTTCTTGGCCTTGTATGAATGTTATCTGACTTGAAGTAATTGTAAGGGCCCCTCGAGACAGACACTCTCTTATAATCACCTGGACAGATCCCAAGTCCCACCAGTACAGAGCGGGCATGTGGAATGGTCAGAGGGTGAGGTGGGGTCCCACAACCTCAGGTGTGTATGTCAACGTCACACCTACTACCCGTGAGGCTGAGGACAAGACATGTAATTCCTCTGAACCTCGGGTTTCTCATCTACAACACATCCATTCACGGAAGAAACTGTCCTCAATGTGGCATGCAAGTGGCACTCGTAGAAACATCGTTAACACATGAATCTTTAAACATTGCTCTACATGCATGATAGAATGGTCAACACATCCATAAAACACAGCAAAAGGAAGCCAAACCCCACAACTCCTGATACATCATCATGTTATAGGGGGACTGAGGCTTGGAGAGGTTAAACAACTTGCCCATGGACCTACAATGGGCCAGGACTCGAGCCCAATTCAATCAGATTCCAGAGCCTAAAGGCTGGTAATGATCCAGGAAAGAAAGGAAGCCGGGATCAAGCACAAAGCCATAGGAGGAAGGCGGATGTGGGGAAAAGAACAGAATAGACTTACACATTGTCCATCTCTCACCCACGTGTACCTATCTGTGGTCAAGCAATTAGTCCAGAAACAGGTGGCTATTAAGCACCCGATGTGGGAAGGGCAGGGAATGGTACAACAGAAGTTTATGGTAACGTCCACGTAAGCTCTGCCATTTATGAAAGAAAAGACTGTATGATTCAACTAATAAGGTCTTTAATGACCCACACAATGTATCCAATGGCAGCAAGTAAAGTGGTGTTGGTAATTTCTCACTCCATGCATATGTGCGTGCATAACACTTGTCAAGTTTGTTCAGTAGCTAATTTTCAGGGCAAGTTTCACATGTGAATCCACTATTCATCTCAAAGGTCTTTAACACACAACATGAGCATATTCATGAATTATTAAATTGTTTACCCTAGTAATATTGAGTAAACAGTTATAAATTTAAATGTGCTTTTATATCTTGATTCCTTGTTTGGCGTGAAAAATTTTACAAAAATAATAAAGAAAGAAAACCATAGCTTGAGCTTGAAGCCCTGTGATGACATGGGGCAGCCATCTTGTGTGAGGGCATGATGGTCAATTTGCATATTACCTCTTCATGACATGAAATTTAAATACATCTATAAGAATCTAAGCATATTTCACTCTCCTAACACCACCAAAGACTTAACTCAAAAAAGAATTCTGTGGTTTAAAAATATTAGCAAAGAGCCTTCCTCAAGGTATTGGGCAAATAATATCATTATTCGGAATGGTCCTAGTTGCTCTTCTCTTTTGTATATATTAGTAGCACATGTTTTTTTTTGGTATTTAATGCATATGCATTCCATTATGATCACTGAAGACTAATTTCACCTTAAAGTGATAATTACCCTGATCATTTTTTTATTCCTTGAAAATTAATCTCCTAGAATGGTGCCTTTCAAATAATAGACATGTAGTAAATGTTGGCTGTCGACTCTTGCTTTTATGTAAAAACTAGAGTCCCGGTGCATGAAATTCATGCACTGGGGGGGTGGGGGGGGGTGTCCCTCAGCCCAGCCTGCACCTTCTCCAATCTGGGACCCCTCGGGGGATGTCCGACTGCCAGTTTATCGGGCCTAAACCAGCAGTCGGACATCCCTCTCCTAATTGCTCACCACTGGCTCCTAATTGCTCACCTGCCTGCCTGCCTGATTGCCCCTAACTGCTTCTGCCTGCCAGCCTGATCACCCCCTAACCACTCCCCTACCAGCCTGATCGACGCCTAACTGTTCCCCTGCCGGGCCTATAGCCCTCAACTGCCCTCCCTGCAGCCAGTCACCCTAACTGCCCTCCCCTGCCAGCTGGTGCCCC
>NW_005871141.1:4619016-4621309 GCF_000147115.1 Myotis lucifugus | reverse complement strand
GCTCGATCTCCAGTGTGGGCATGCAGGAAGCAGCTGATCAATGATTCTCTTCCTCTCCCTTTCTCTCTGAAATCAATAAAAATATATTAAAAAAATAAAAATGGGTCAGGAACTCCATTGGTAATGTCAGTCTCTTTGAAAAGTTGGTGAAATAAAATTTGTAAGTTGAAATTTTTTTTAATAAAATTAAAAAGCTTTGGTTGTGGTAAATAGTGTCATAAATAAAATGTGAGTGCAGAAAATATTAAATAATAAGATTCAAAAGCTGTGCTACCATGCCATCATTCACAAGCGCGCAAAAACATGTGCACTTCATTAAAGTCAATGGAGTGTGCCAGTTCATCTTGGCCTTGTGTTCATAATCGAAACGTTTCCATTTAAGTGAACACACAAAAACTGATTTAAAAGTCAGATGAGGACATTAGTTCTATGTTCCCATCCCACCGTGATAGCCACCAGCCCAATCTCGCCTTGGGAGGTGTGAAAAAATATCTCATGCCATAAACGGCAAGCCTTTTCCAGAGTCACAGATGTGTTAAGACGAATGTTTTCACACCAACTCAACAGAAACATATTTACTGTTGAAAAGAGCCCCTCACACGGCTCTATTATGAAACAACCAAGCTTCTCTATAGATTTCCTTCTAGATTTCAAAAGCAGTGAATCAAGAACTGTAGGAACACAGTTCATTTCCTGAAAAGAATTATTAAATTGAACAGTGATGGACTGAAAAATATTTTCTGCCTGTACATGATAAAGACCAGGGGAAAGCTTCCTGTTTTAAGCCTTAGGTTTAGCAATTTCAGTAAACACTATCAACAACACATTCCAGACATTCTCCTGATCTTCACTGCTGCTGTTCTTTCTTGCTGTTCTGTCGCCATTATTTTAGTGTCTCTTTTTCCATTTTAAAAATTTATTTATTGATCCTCATTGTATGTCACCAAGGACTCTGCCCTCCATCTCTTGTTGGTCTCTATATTTAGTCTCTGGATTCCTTTTTATGAAGTTAGTTAGTCATTAATATTTGTTTAATATTAATATTTGTTTCCCTTTCAGCCTCTTCCCCGATCTAGGTATTATTTATTCTTGCAGATATCCAACTTGACCATAAAGGTTAAAAAAGTTATTAAAGTTTCTTGACATTGTTGTAAGCATTGGCACTCTGGCTCTTCTGCAAGCTCACCATCCTGGCAGTTGACGCCCATATTTAGTCACCCTGACATCTTTCTCTCAAAGGGTTCCAGTCCCCTCCGCGTGGGGGAGACATACTTTTTATTTCCCCAAGTGTAGTCACCAGAGAAGAAGGTGTGAGCCTGTTGGAATAGGCACCATGCCTGGCTCACTGAGAGGTGGTGGTGGTGGTGGTGGTGGGGGGGGGGTAGGATGCTTATCTGAGGAGGAAGGACCAGCGCTGACCGGACAGGGGGAGGGGCACAGAGGCAGGGAGAGGATGCTGACTCTGACCTGCAACTCAGCTCACCTACCTGCCTCTCCTGACGACTCTGTGGGGAGGGAGACACGCTAACATAGTTGGTTCACGCTTCCTAACGACTGGAAGTAACTTCAAGTCACAGAGAGAGAGGGTCATGGAGGGGCTCCTGTACCCCGGGAGACTGGGCTTGTCTGGAAAATGAACCATCGAACCTGACCAACTGGTTTGGGCTCTGCACAGAGTTCTGGGTTTCGTGCTTTCTTTTCCTTTGCCACTCTGTGCAATTCACATGAACTCCTTCATGCTCTTTAGGGATCACCTGCTGCTGGTCTCCCCGCACTGTCCACATCGCCGGCCCGAGAACAATCTGACCGTGTACGTGAGAGGTGAGGCCCCTCACGAGGTCTCAACCCAAGTCCTGGACATAATCTCAAGACTCGGCCTCAACCTGGTCATTGGTCTCCTGGTCGCATCCCTGCGTCCTCAGTGTGTCCATCAACAGGCACCTCATGTCGCCCAGGGGGGTCCTAAGTCCACACCCAGCAGTCCAGCGCTCCCCTCTCTGCCCCATGGACCTCCTGCCTTGAGAATTCTGCTCGATGAGCACCCGTGAGGAACCGGTCATCCCAGGCCACGTGCCATCCGTTGGCACGGAGAGAGATGAGCTGTTCCTCAGGACCGGGAAAACGAGGGGCCACTACCCCCTCTTCCCGCTCGAAACACCTCCTGCTTCCTGTGGGGAGCGTGGGCTTGGAAGCTGGTGGAAGAGGACAGTGTTCGCACATCCACCCCGACCATGGCCGAGGAGGGCCCCAGGCACTTTGCCACGATCCCGCCTCCTACATCACCCGATCCCTG
>NW_005871141.1:4607459-4618760 GCF_000147115.1 Myotis lucifugus | reverse complement strand
ACTAAAGCAGGGTTTGTTTCCTTGACGGGGTCTCCTCCTGTAGGGAGCAAGCCCCTGGCAGTCGGTACCTGGCCTGTGGGTTCCCCACACACGCCCAGGACCCACCGCACAGTCTGAGTCAATAAAAAGGAATCAAAGGAGACTTATGACCAGAGCCCCCCAGCCCCGGGCGCTGTGAAGGCATCCCCGTGGCAAGGTGAACGGACTATTATACACACGCACAGATATTGCATCTAGTTAAGATGCTAACATTTTGATATGGTTAGATCAATACATGCAGCAAATGATGCCATTAGGGAGGCCTGATGGTTTGCTATCATCCTCCTGCCGTAAAGATGAGGATAAAGAACAGAAAGAGCGGGTCTGGATCCCTGGAACGGAAGTCGTTGCTCAAGGACAGCGACTGATGCCGTACAATCACTTGCCCATAACGATCATTATCTAAGTCATTAGCACGCGCAGGGCGGTCAGGCCTCGCAGTGCGCTTTCTCCCCGCTTCCGTCCTGACAATTCTGAAAACATCTAAACTTGCTTTCTCCTTCTCAGATACAGGAGGATAAATCAAGGAGACACTTGAAAATTAACAAGTAATCACGCACGTATAAAACTGCAGACACAGCTCGGTGCCGTCCTTACAGACCCCTCATCTGCCTGCAGGCTGTGCTGATGGCTGTTCCCAATGGAAAAAGGTTTGAGTCCCGCTTTCTGAGGGAGAGCAGAGCATCTTCCCAACCTCCCGGCAAACGAAGATGTCTTAGGACGCTCTGAACCACTGATCATAAAAGAGATAAGTAATGTATCGTTCTTTATCAAAGTTAAACAGTTATGCTCATCAAAAAGAACTTTAAATAAAACTAATCATCAAAGCACAAACTGGGAAAATATTTACAACACATGCATCTGACAAAGCACTTGTAATGTAGACTATCCGATAAACTCAGACCATTAACCAGGGGTCCTCAAACTACGGCCCGCGGGCCACATGCAAATACAAATATTGTATTTGTTCCCGTTTTGTTTTTTTACTTCAAAATAAGATATGTGCAGTGTGCATAGGAATTTGTTCATAGTTTTTTTTAAACTATAGTCCGGCCCTCCAACGGTCTGAGGGACAGTGAACTGGCCCCCTGTTTAAAAAGTTTGAGGACCCCTGCCATTAACAACAGACACGCGATCCAGTGAGAATGAGGAAAAACCCTGGACTGACATCACACCAAAGAGGCTGCACAAATGGCAAGAGCACGGGAAGGTGATCAACATGGCAGCCGTCAGAGACCTGCCGATAGAGCCCCAGGAGAGCCCGTCTCCTACCCACCGTGGGGGAAGATGAGGAGCGTCCGGGACGCCCAACATCGCTGGGGAACTGCTGGGCAGTTTCCTATCAAGTTAAACGTGTACCTTCTGGTCTAGAATTCCACTCCCTGGTCTTTATCCAACAGGAACGAAAACACCCATTCACAGAGAGACTTGTTCAAAAAATTTCAGAGCAATCCTGTTCATGATAGTCCCAAGGTAGAAACAACACAAATGTCAACAATAGGATAATAGCTGATTTGCAGTTTAGATATACAATGGAGTATTACTCAACAATAAAAAAGGAATATATGACAGACACATGTGACCATCTCAAATATATTATGGTAAGTGGGCGGAGCATTTACAAAGTATACTATATAATAAAACCCTAATATGCAAGTCAACCGAACGGTGGAACGACCAGTTGCTATGACGCACACTGGCCACCAGGGGGCAGACGCTCAATGCAGGAGCTGCCCTCTGGTGGTCAGTGCACTTCCCACTTAGCTAGAAGCCGGGCTCATGACTGGTGAGTGCAGCGGTGGTGGCAGGAGCCTCTCCTGCCTCTGTGGCAGCACTAAGGACACCTCAGGGGATGTCCGCTGAGGGGTCCCAGACTGTAAGAGGGCGCAGGCTGGGTTGAGGGACCCCCCCCCCCCCCCCAGTGCACGGAATGTCATACACCGGGCCTCAAGTATGCTGTATGATTCCTTTCCAGATGAAGCCCAATAATAGCCCAAACAAACCTGAGGTGACAGAATGAAGACAGTGGTTGTCGGGGGGCAGGAAGGAGATGCGAGATGCGGAGTTGGGAGGGCGGTGGTGGGGTCATGGATTGGAATTAACCGGAAAGGACAAGGAGGGAAATATTTACGGCCCGAGATACAATACCTTATTTTGGGTGCCATTATACAATTGTCATATATTGGGTGGATATACAATTGTCAAAACCTACTGGCTTGAACATAAGATTTATGCCTTCTATTGTATATAAATTGTACCTCAATTCTAAAAATCAAGATTCTATTATTTTAAAGAAACTTATTCAGAATATTTCCCTATTTTCTAGGCATAAGAAATATTAAACACATCCTGGTTCTATTGAGTTTAACATACCTGGTTTACAATGTGTGACGACAGTATTAATTTATCCAATTTCGTTAGCATAAACCTCAATTTATTGTGAAATTCAAAAACATAAAGAATTTTTAAAAAATTCCCAAACAACCCTGAGTGGGGATTTTCCACAGATGAGTGTCATTACCACAACACACCAGCAAGGGGGGCAGTTGCCCTTCGAGAAGAATCCCGTCTCATCACCACGGAGCTACTCCAGAGGGCACTTGAACGAGACCAAAAAATTGACTTTTGGGTGTAGCCACAGCAGAAATGACAGATCCCTTTAATGCAAGAGAAGAAGGTTGGAAACCTGGACCCTCTCCATTGCCCTGCACCTCCCCGGGAAGGGAACACAGAGCAGCCTGATAGAATAACATGTTCCTGTAACGCAGGGACCAGGGAGACACGGACAGGGACAGCGAAGTGCACGGCGAGCTGCCGTGTCTCTGCTGATTGTTGCCATAGGAGAAGGATGTGCACCCGCCCCCAGAAAGGAAAGATCCAACAACTCCCGCAGTTATTGTCACGGATGGGAGAGCCCGCGTCAGTTTGGGCAGAATTTGCAAGCTGTTTGGATACGGCGTCTGTCTGGGAGTAGGCGTGGCTGGCAAAGAGCACCTTTTAAAAAAATCTTACAGCACGAGGGCTTTTCGGTTGAGATGGTTAGGCCACGAATTGAAAGGTTTATGCTGCATCTTTCATATCACCATGTTCATCATTTCCTGTAAGCTCTGTAAGGCTGGATTCTCCCCTGAGCTCAGGAGGCTGTAGAACAGTCTCTCACTCTCTCCCCGCCGGCCTGGGCAGTCCCTGCTTTACAGGAAAGCGTGTGCTGCTGTCGATCGTCGCATGTCCCTGGGCGCGGGCAAGGGCAGGCTGCCGCTCAGGACACGTACGGTGACACCCTTAGGCCTGACTTCCCCTTTCCACTCTTACCTGAACCCTAACTCTGACCTCGAGTCTCACACCATACCACCTTCTCAATCCTCCTCCTTCCCCAGAAGCCGGGAGCAGAGGAGCCGGCACTGTGAGCCCTGGAAAATGCCCTGAGTCACGCCCGGCGTGGGCAGGGGACTGGCAGCCTCACGGGCACGGAACGGAAGCCACACCTCTGACCCCTGCAGAGCTTATGAACCTCATGAACCCGAGGTGCGCCCCCCTCCCTGGAGCCCCATGTACACAGGACCTGGGTCCACCTACCCAGCATCTCTTCCAGGAGCTGCTGAGAACACACCCACAACATGCAAAGCCCCGGGTGTGAGCAGGTGTGTGACTGACCGGACAGGACACGGGGAGTGTGGCAGGAGCGGCTCTTCCTTTAAAATCCCACACGATGTATGTGGGCAGATAATTTCTGACAAAGGAGCCAGGAACACACAGTGGAGTAAAGATAGTCTCTTCAACCAATGGGGCTGGGAAAGCCACGTGCAAACGAATGAAACTGGATTGCAGTTTGTCCCCATGTACAAACATGAATTCAACATGGATCAGAGACCTAAATATAAGACCCCGAACAATAAGTAACATAGAAAAAAATATAAGTACCAAACTATGGACCTGGGTTGTAGAGAACATGTTATGAACTTGACTCCACAGGCAAGGGAAGTAAAGGCAGAACTAAATGAATGGACTATATCACACTCAAAAGCTTCTGCACAGCAAAAGAAACTGACAACAAAACCAAGAGGCAGCGACCAGATGGGAGATGACATTTGCAAACAGTAGCTCCAACAAAGGTTTAATTTCCAAAATATATAAAGAACTCATAAAACTCAACACCAAACAAACTACCCAATCAAAAGGTGGGCAGAGGACCTGAAAATACACCTCCCCCAAGAAGACATACGAACAGCCAACAGATATATGAAAAGATGTCCAACCTCGCTGGCAATGAGGGAAATGCAAATCAAAACTACAATGAGAGACCACCTCACACCTGTTAGAGTGGCCACTGTCAACAAGGCAACAATAGGTGTTGGAGAGGCTGTGGAGAAAAGGTGGCCAAGACACGGAAACAGCCACGCGTCCCGCGATAGAGGACGGGATGGAGAAGACGTGGTCCATGTGCAAACGGAACACCGCTCAGCCACGAGAGAGGACGGAATAGCGCCATTGGCAGCCACAGGGATGGGCCTGAGAACAGGATGCTGGGGAGCTAAGTCCGTCAGACAAGGCTCAGAACCATTTGATTTCACTCACATGTGGGATATAAAGCGGAAACGTATGAACACAAGCAGCAGCGTGGTGGTTGCCAGAGGGAAGGGGGTGGGAGGTGAAGGGGGTCCTAACAGATGGTGACTGAGAGGATTTGACTTTGGGTGGCGGGCACATGGTGCAATGTACAGACCTTATAACACAGAGACCCACACCCGGAGTCTATATGACCATATTTATCAGTGTCACCCCAATACCTTTAATTTAAAAAGGGGGGAAAAGTCACACACGGCTGCAGCTGTCAATATGTAGGAAGGCACTGCCCTTGGATGTGTGCACCCTTTGCTGGAACATAGCCTTTCTTTGACCTTCCCCAGCTCTAGGTCCATCGCATCATCCGCTGTTGCTGCTCTGGAGCTCACATCTGATTGTACATGCAAAGCCTTAGTTTCAGAATAAGCTCTCAACTCTGCATAAACACATCTTTCCTTGTCCCGGCTTGCTTTCATTCCCCACTGAGATGTTTTTCTCCCTCCTCAAGACCAGCTCCTGTTCAGATGATAACCATCTAGCACAGCGGTTCTCAACCTGTGGGTCGCAACCCCTTTGGGGTCGAACGACCCTTTCACAGGGGTCGCCTAAGACCATCGGAAAACACATATATAATAACATATTGTTTTTGTGATTAATCACTATGCTTTAATTATGTTCAATTTGTAACAATGAAAATACATCCTGCATATCGGATATTTGCATTATGATTCATAACAGTAGCAAAATTACAGTGATGAAGTAGCAACGAAAATAATTTTATGGTTGGGGGTCACCACAACATGAGGAACTGTATTAAAGGGTCGCGGCATTAGGAAGGTTGACAACCACTGATTCTAGCAGCTCCCATCTGTAGAGCACCTGTATGTGAATACACCGGACATGCCTTATCTTTAATAACCCTCGTCGCGCATACAAGGAATGGACTGCTATCCCCCCTCAATGGACAAGAGCTCACTCACTCTGCGTTCTGGCCACCATGCCAGGCTGCTTCTCAACATAGAATACTTTATAGTTTCGAGATGCTTTCACATGCATTACACAGTTCTCCAACCTGAGAATTAAATGCGACTGTCGCCTCCATTTTACAGAAGATAACACTGAGCTATAGTCAGGTGAGGTGACATCATTCATGGGCAGCTGAGCGGGGATTTAAACTTGTGTCCTCCTAGTCTACATCCCATGCATACACAACAGTAGGGATAAAGAAAATGGGAGTGCTCAGATGTAAACTCTCTGAAGTGTCTTTATATCTGCCCTCAAAATTTATCTTTGTTGACCCCTCCTCTCCTCCTATCTCAGGGAGTTGGTTCTATTCTGTGTTCCTAAAAGTTCTTTCAATTGTCCAGGGGAGAATGATCTATTGCCATTTCTTCACATTTCAATGGTCTAGAGATGACTTTCAAATAAATTATTCTCTGAGCTCGAATTGTTTCTAATTGCTAAGTAAGGGCGCATTTTCATAGCAATATACCTTTATATATACCATATACAGCTCTCCCACTCTCAGCTCTACAACTAATTATGCCTGTTTTTCTTCAGCAATTCAGGAACTGCCATAGCTCCAAACTTTTGCTCATTCTGACTTGAAATATTGTTCGTATTTTCTCTACTTGTAGACATTGTATTTATTCTTTAAGAATGAGCTCAAATGTTATACCTGTAATGAATATTTCCCCAATTCTTCCAGTCAGATTTAATGATATATCCTCTATGCTCCCAAAGCAGGTTGTTTCTAAGAATAACACATCACTTATCACATGAAAAAAGTATTTGTCTTCATCTCTGTTTCAACTTATGGGCTGTCAGCACAATAAAGACGAGATGAGAATTTTATTTATCTCTACACACCTTGAAGCAATAAGCATGTCCCTTGAGTGTTTGTTGAATGAATGAATGAGTGAATAGTAATTCGGTTACTGCTCCAATTTTTCAACATGCCCAAGGAGGGCATGATCTGATTTGGGGTTATTTTTTTCTCATCACGAATCTTCATTATTATTCTGGGAATTTATCTTGCCTGCTTTGTGAAAATATTGAGTTTTAAATTAAGAAAAAATTATCTACTACGTGAAAATCATGAAAAAGGAAGGGAAATGATATATAATTTTTCTTGTAAAAGTAAATACTCTATGTCATCTATGTGATTAATGTCGCAGATAAGCATCCAAAATATTAAAATTTATATTTGTAAATTTAAAATATAGGATAAGAGGAATTGATCTCCTATTAATAAATGCTTACGTTCACATATTAACACAGCAGTAAACTTCATTAGATAGGAATAATGAGTTTGGGGAGGTAGGGAAAAAAAAGAAGCTAGCCTGAATTATGGAAGTCAGAATTTATTGAAAGTAACACTGTTTTATTACTTTCAATACTATGATCTGCCAATAAAGTCTGTCTACGGAGACATCTACTTAATGACATGGATTCTTAGTTTATAGCTGAATCTTTTTGCCTAAAGACCATATGCGAAAGCCATGAAAACAATTACTCTTTGTAACTAAGTTATAGATGCTGCCTCTATTTATCTTATCAAGTTCATTCCTTGCACACAAGTCAAAGGTCAATTTCATGGTGGTCTCGGTCAAATGGTCGAAAATTGGGTATTAGCAATATCTGAATTAGTAAGGTTTTACTGTATTCTTAGAGGAAGACATTTCTGAAAAACAAAGCCCAATGTTTCAGGGAAGTGTTAAATATTTTTAAAGGGAAAATGTAAACTCTTTCAAATAGTAGGAGCATCACTTATTCATTAAGCTGGTATGACTGGGATCTGTCTTAGAAGCCTTCAGTTTCCTCTGTAAATTCCGTGAGGGCCAGGATCATGGTCTGCTGGCATCTCTGCCCTACCGTCCGAGACATCACACCGCAGCAACGCCACCGAGCCGTGCCTTGTGCTGACAGTTACCATCGAAAGAGCAGGCATTTAGAAGCGACACTGTGGGTGCTCAGATATTGTGTTGTTGCTTTCCTATCTACCACGATCCAAGATTCAAAGGTGACGAAGAGTTTACTCACGGTCTCTGGGCACGGGCTGCAAGTCATTTGCTGGCCCCCATCCTGGAAAAGAAGAAAAAGGAATTCCTATGTTAGCATCACATCCAAAGGCATTGAAATAACTTTGTACATAATATGACATCTGTACTACCATTGATTATGCTTTTTTTTAATAATATGTTTTTTGATTTCAGAGAGGAAGGGAGAGGGAGAGAGAGAGAGAAACATCAATGATGAGAAAGAATCATTGATCGGCTGCCTCCTGAATGCTCCCGACTGGGGATCGAGCCCACAACCTGGGCATGTGCCCTGACTGAAAATCGAACCATGACCTCCTGGTTCATAGGTCAACAATCAACCACTGAACCACGCTGGCCAGCCTTGGCACTTGCTTTTTAAATCATTCCTTCACTAAATTTCACTTGTGTTAAAATATGCCAGTTTATACTTATGTAGGTTAAATTTTATTCTATCTTTAGAATGATTTAAAAAAATATATCCAAAAATATTTTGAATTGTATTGTCATTAGTTTCCTGGTATAAGGTCTTAGCAGCTCCACTTGGTTTAGTAATTCCTGCATTTTAAATGAAGGCATTCATAGGCCGTTTGTATAGCTCATCAATAAGCTATGAGTCCTACAGTAAACTGAGCCCCATGGGTTGGAACTTGATAGGGAATCCACCGCTCCAACCCGCTCTGATGTGACTGTAACGCCAGTCACTTGTCTGCCCGTGTAACGGTAGCGTGATTAAGGTTACACTTTCATGGCTTTGTGGTAAGAATATCGTTGAGGCTAGCATCCAGAATCTTCCTCCATGCAAAACTGATTTCATCCAGCATATTGTCATTGCTTATGTAATCTGATAGGTAACCATGGAAGGAAATTAAATTCACACGGAAAAAATAGTTATTCAAAAGGTCAAATGCAGCTGCTCCCTTATCTCTTAGGAGAGTCTGGGAAGTTGCTTGTGATTACAGGAGAAACTGTTCTCATCAGGGGTTGCCTTTAAGCTCTCTGGCTCACGATGATCACGTCATTTCCTTAAAAATGTGGGCAGGATAGGCTTTCCCCCCATTTCTGCGATGGTTTAGATAAAGAGTGTGAGGCCATCTACCAATTTTTTAAATTTATTGTGGTAAAGACGCAAACATGAGATCTACCCTCTGAACCAGTGTTGACATGCAGGATGCGGTACTGTTAACTGTAAGTACAGTGCTGTACCGCGGGTCTCTAGCCCTTTCCCATCCTGCAAGACTGAAACTCTACATCCACTGGGTAGCAAGTCCCCCTTTCCCTTCACCCAGCCTTCGGCAAGTGCCATCTTCCAGTTTCTCAAGGGTCCCAGGAGCCTGCCTTGAGGGAATCAAAAGTGTACACTCGGGACTCGCTGCTCTTCCCTGGTCTGGCTCTCCACACATCGCAGACCGAAGGGTATTAGTTAGATGAATGCATGTCTTCTTCTCTATAGAGCAAACTTGCTGAACCTGGAATGACCCAATCTTATGCTCCTTTACGATTTCCCAAACCTAGCTTAGTGTCAGGCATACATATGTATTGAGTTAAATTTTAACATTTCTCTTCAAGAATTAATATTAATTTTAAGGATCTTATAAAAAGACAGGAAAGTAGCCCTAACTGGTTTGGCTCAGTGGATAGAGCGTCGGCCTGCAGGTTCGATTCCGGTCAAGGGCATGTACCTTGGTTGCAGGCACATCCCTAGTAGGAGGTGTGCAGGAGGCAGCTGATCGATGTTTCTCTCTCATCGGTGTTTCTAACTCTCTATTCCTCTCCCTTCCTCTCTATGGAAAATCAATGAAATATATATTTTTAAAAAAGACAGGAAAGTAAATACCAGTACTTCTGGTATTTATGAATTGTCCCCTAAAAAACCATCCTCTCTCCCCGCTCCCAATAATAATAATCGCATGGATAGCCCTAAAGGTTTTCACTACACCCTCTCAATCACTGCTCTTCCAAATATTTTTTAATGTAATGACTACCTAGGATGTGGGCTCTGTCAGCAGAATCAGGATAGACTGACTTCCTCGCCACCAGATAAATATTAAATAACTAAGAGTTGACTTCCAGGGTCAGCTATGGGAATGATTTGAACTGTCAGCAGGCGGGCTTGTTTCACATAACACAGAGTCCTTGGGTTTGGCCAGACCCCCTAAAACAAGTAAGAGTTTAATCTCATCTCTAGTGTACACACCCTTAATTATGCACACACGATTGAGTACAGCATTAAAGGCTTAAGTTCGTGGCATAGACATGGTGATGAAACCGATCTTTCTTCTTCATCGCATTCTGAGTCCTTTCTGTTTGGGGCCGGAAAGAGGATTTCACCCGTTGAAACGTGGCGTAAGCACCATACGAAGTGCGTAGGTCTAGGTAGGAGAGAGCGCTAATAAGAAATCAATTTTTTAAAAAATAGCACTTTGCCGGTCCTTTCCGAGGGGCTGAGCGCCCCAGGCAGCACGAACAGACACTGAAGCAGCAAAGCTCACACTCCGGGGAGAGAACACAGATATGACCACAATGCACTTCTCTCAAAGCAATTCTTCTGGCCACATCATAAATTGTTGATCATCATTCTCTCCTCACTGAGGACACAACATGAGAGGAAGGCGGGACCGCTTCCTACAGCATGCGGCCATCTGGTGTTAAATGGAAGCGGGGTCACATTCCGTGTGCTGGTTTTCCCCTCCGAGCTAAACTGCTCAGAAAGTGGATGACCAATACCCCCTTAGTTTTACATACAAGTTTTCTGGTGCAAAAAAAAAAAAATCACATTGAAGTTTTAGGTCCTTTGTTGTCTAATGTTTGGTTGTTGGATTTAAAGGTTTTCCCAATATCTTCTTTTGCAATGTTGATTTGGTTCAACCTCTTTTGTCCTAAAATTACCTGGACGCACAATTTAAACAAGTAACAAGAACACCTAGATGGACGGAATCCGTGTGAAATAGCAGCCTGTTGCTGAGCGCTTCGTGGGCACCTTAGGGAATTTCACACCGAAGAACCCCTGGGGCCCGGCCCGTTCCTGCACGTGGACTGTGAGTACGGCTTCCAGTCCTGCACCCTTTACACGACCCCACCCACCATCATCATCATCTGTATTTTCTAGTTTCACTTTCGTTAAAGTCGATTGAGGACTTAAAGACACAAAGCAGAATCTTTTTAGATTTTTCCCCTAATATTTTACCATTATTTTTTAACATCTACTTCTGTAGCATTTTATTTTCAGTAACTCAGCTTTGTCAGGTCTTTCCAAAATAACGTCATAGCAATAGCAATGCTTTTATGCATCCATGTGTCATCGGTTTACATACTTGATAACTGAATCTAATAACTATATGAACAAGTACAATTGGCACAGGAGGCTTGGAAACAGACTCTTGGCCCACATACATCTGCACAGGTGGGGTCAGAAATTTACAGGTGGGGCCAGAAGTTCACTGGTGAGGTGAGAAGTTCACCGGTGGGGTCAGAAGTTCACAGGTGGGGGTCAGAAGTTCACCGGTGGGGTCAGAAATTCACTGGTGGGGTCAGAAGTTCACCAGTGGGGTCAGAAGTTCATGGGGGGGGGTCAGAAGTTCACAGATGGGGGGGGTCAGAAGTTCACCGGTGGGGTCAGAAGTTCACCGGTGGGGTCAGAAGTTCACAGGTGGGGTCAGAA
>NW_005871141.1:4606754-4607359 GCF_000147115.1 Myotis lucifugus | reverse complement strand
TTTCGTGTAAAAGCTCGGTCCTGCGCAGCCAGCGGGGAGAGGAGTGATAAATATTCTACAAGCGGGCTGAGCTACTGTGCACAGTGGAGGCTAGAGCACTTCGCGGGGGGTCAGAAGTTCACGGGAGGGGTCAGAAGTTCACAAGAGGGGTCAGAAGTTCATAGGGGGGGTCAGAAGTTCACCGGTGGGGTCAGAAGTTCACTGGTGGGGTCAGAAGTTTCCCAATGGGGTCAGAAGCTCATGGGGGGGGGTCAGAAGTTCACAGGAGGGGTCAGAAGTTCACAGGAGGGGTCAGAAGTTCACCGGTGGGGTCAGAAGTTCACAGGGGGGTCAGAAGTTCACCAGTGGGGTCAGAAGTTCACCGGTGGGCTAGAGGGACAGCAGGTGAGGCCCTGTGGTGAGTGAGCATCAGTCAGTAGGTTATATCGAAGGAAGGGAGAAAGTTGCTTAATCTGGGAAATCACTTAAGAGGAAGCCAGTTAAAAGAACTTCTGTTGTATTTGATAATTTATGCACACATTACTTTGATAAAAAAAAATTAATGGAGGGAAAAGGAGAAAGGAGCTGAGTTTAGGTCTCTTGCCCAGGATTGCAAAACTGGAGCT
>NW_005871141.1:4595075-4604402 GCF_000147115.1 Myotis lucifugus | reverse complement strand
TCCCTGGCCCCTGGGTAACTCAGAACTTTCCTATACAAACGGGAGGAGTCCCCTGCACAGGCCTCATCCATTCCTAGTCCTGAGCCTGAAGTAGCCTGCTCTCTGCCTTCTGTTTGAAGAAGTCCATTCCTTCTTCAAGACCTAGCTTTGATGCTGCATCTCTCAGATTGTCTTCTGAGCCACACCCGGGAGGCAGGGGAAGCCCAGGAGGAAACAGCATGGCAGCGGAGCCCCTTGCATATGTTGACTCACTTGTTCCTGAGCCCGGTCAGCTCAGTGCCACCACCACTCCTGGTCTACAGGTGAGAGCGTGGCTCAGGGAGGGTCCTCACTCGATTAGGTCACAAAGTTGCCAAGTGCTGGATTGAGACCCAGGTGGTCTGACCAACAGTTCTGGCATTTTGGTCCCCTTATTAGTCTCATTATACCAGTAGCTAGTCAATCCCTCCTACTAGGTAAAAGTTGACTATTTTCTTTATTTTACATTTTATTATATTGTGGTAAGAACACTTAATACAAGACCTACCGCCTTAAGAAATTTGTACGTGTACAATAGTGTATAGCAAATCTCTAGCCCAGCTGGTGTGGCTGTGAATGGATGGTGATGATGGTAGTTCAACAATGTGAAAGTACTCAATGCCACCGAAGTGCAAAAAATAAAAAAACAAATAAAAACACATAGGAAAGATAACTATGTTATTCCAGTAAGATGTAGTGCATTTCTAGGTATGAGGGCCAATTAAAAACATTAAATTCAATGTAGTTCAGGTTTGCATATCTATATGTTCCAGGGTGAACCTTTTAAAATAGCAAGGGAAGTCTGCAGACTACATGGAGAAATGGCCAAGGAAAACAAGGAAAGATGCGTTAAGTAAAGTCGGGTCTGAGTGCAGTGTTTTGGTTGTCTCTGAACATCAGTGAAACAGAGAGCTTCATGTTCTCAGAGAAGGCTTGGCCAGAATGGCATTTCAGGGATATTTTCAAGGAGAAAAGGACCACACTGGACTGAGAAATGCAGGCTGTCTCCGTGCGGGGAGATGTATGAAAGATTTACAGTCAAGCTAACAGACAGGGCATAGTGAAGACTTATAAGGAAACGCAGGTGAGCAAGGATAGACGGCATGCAAGAGGCATTCTGCGAAGACTCAGCCAAGGCAGAGATGTTCAAACAAAGGTTTGGGCCCTGGTCAGGATCCTCGCCTCCTACGAATAGTTCAAATGGAAGCAGAGACATGGACCATCATATGGAACAAAATTTGAATTTGCTGTCAGGAGTCATTAACGTGGTACTTCACGGTTACTCGTGAGCTGCTCCATATGAATTAGTTGATCAGCTACTCAGCTGCTTCTGCAAGAGTCCCCTACGTCTGGTCTTCCCCATATGGCGGCTCTCTCTACCTCTCCAACTAAGGTACCGCCCTCTTCAGAGTTCTTCCAGCTGCCACTCAAGCCATCACCTCCCTTCTGGGGTGAGCAGCCTTCAGGTGTTTCTTGTTTCCTGATAGTCTTATGGCTCCTCGCCTGTCCAAATCTTATCTGGGAATTTTCAGCGGAATAATAGGACAACTTACATGATTGATTACTGCATTGCTCAGCTCACATGTCCCCCATTCACTTTAGAAAGTTTCCAGTTACGCAGGTACAGGTCTATCAGTTACCGTTGATTAACATGTGGCCATTTCTATGAAGGAAAATGAAGTTGGGCGTCTGTCCCTCGGTGAGGAGTGCATGGTCATTGTGTTCTCCGTGGGAAAATCAGGTCCGACTGAAGACTCCTTTCATGAGAAAACCCGAGGATCACCTATATTCTATTTCTGTGGGCATTTTAATCCTTTGTTAAGCTAAGTGCCACTTTTAACTAATCAAAATATGCATTTACCTGGAATGCTCCCTTCCCACGTCATGTCCAACACAAGTGTAGTGACCGCTATCCTGACTGAAATACACACACGGGAGGCCCCTTATTTCAACTTCCACAACATACTCAAGTGAGCAGGAGGCCGGTTTTGTTGAGAACTGCCTTGCCTGTGCCGTCCTAATAAAGATCTATCCTGTAGCGCCTGGAAGTTCATTTTAATGTGAGTCACTTGCCATTTTAATTGGGAATTCCTGTGACTTTTTTTTTGTACAGAATATTTAAGGTGAAGCCTGAAGTAATTTTTGGCTAACACAATGATAAAACTCGTCTTCACTTTCTCTCCTGGGTGAAAGAAACACATGTATGTTGTGTAAGAGCCAACCCAGGAAAAGGGATCTCATTTTCAGTTACCCAACGGGGCGCACTGCATTACGGAGAAATCTACTGCTATGCAGCTGAGGTAGTATTTCCCCACCCGCCTCCAGACACCACGCTTCGGGTCTCCACTGAGGGCAAATGAATCCGCTCTGTGTGCTATGACAGCACCCGGAGTCCACGTGGAGCGGGCTGCAGGGAGATGCGTGGGGTGCATGGCAGTTTCTCCTACATTAGCTACTTAGCCTTTCCGAATTGTTTAGTTTGCATAAACACACTGTTTTAAATGCAGTCACACAGTGAAATTTAAAGTATTTTTGAAATAATGTGGCACGGATGTGTTGTTATTCATTCTCTAGAATAACATTGACTGTCTGACAAATGAAATTTCTTTAAAAATGAACTCTCCGGGACTTCTTTTAATGAACAGCCTGTGTGTATGTCTTCCATTCTGTGGATGGGAACACGCGTTGAAGATACTTTACTTCACTTAATAGAAAATATTGTTCTGAAGCCGGAAACCCGGAGAAAGTTGGTTGTATTTGTAAGGAGAATTCATTAGCATAGCGGAGAGAGCCAGGCCTCAGGAAAGCTGCCTGAAAAAGCAACACGCCAAAGATGGATTGCCTGGGAGGCCGGAGCAGAAAGTCGACAGCTTAGAACTAGAAAATGGATGTGAGACTTTGCTGATGCCAACCTGGGCCATTTGGGCACAGAGTGTGAGAAAAGGATATTTCACTTATTCTCACACCCAAGCCCTGGGGCCTGGATTGGGCTGGATGTAGACAACGGGTCTGGGTTCCAGTCTCAACTCTGCTACCTGTTGGCTAACCATGACCTTGGCCAGGTCATATATGTGGGGCAGTGGGAAATGCTGGGCTTTGCTGTCAAACAGACGGAGATCCAGTGTCAATATTTAACACTGGCTCCCTGGGAACCAACGAACCAACCAAGCACCGACCGAGCAACCAGCCCTGGTTTGTAATGCTTGCTCATCTCCATGGTGTAAGTCCTCACACCAGGGCCCCCTGGAAGCGACCCACGTGACCTTGCTGAAGGCCGAGATGGGAAGAGATGTGTATGAGCGCTCTCTTCAGATACCTCCCCAGGCACTACAGGCTGCTCCAGCCAGCCATGGCCCGGATCCCATTGACGGCTCCCCCCGCCAGCATATGGGGCCCAAGGCAAGCTACTTAACACCTCCATTTTCTAATTTTTAAAATGTTGACTTTAAACAAATTCATTTCTTTATAACAGAATGATTCAATATTTCCATGCATCTAGTTAACATCTATCACCTTCCAGGTTTTTTCTTGCGATAACTTTTAAAATAGACTCTCAGCAATTTTCAAATAGGCAGCACGGTATTATTGGGGACAAGAGCTTTTGTACGCTACGAGCAAGCTAGGATGACATGCATTTTCAAACGTGATTCTCACTGGAATCATGGTTCTCAAAGTGAGAACAAAACCTGCAGAATATGACAAAACATGACCGTCCAAAATGATGAGTTTTTCAAGAACGGTAGTTTATTGAAATATATTTGTTGCAACATAGCTGCCTACTAACTTCATATGTTTAATGTTGGTCATTGATAATTAACAGAATGGTAAGTGAGGTCTTCTCTTATTTGTTTTTCAGGGTTTTTGATAGGGCTTAGGAACCACGGTGAAAAGCACTACAAAAATGGTAATAGCAGAGAGAAAGATGATGCTAAATCTGCATCTATTTGGAAATTGGCACTCAGTGAATGAGTAACATCCAAGAAAGAGGACATGCTATTCCCGCACAGATGGAAGAACTTATTCATTGTCCATTTAACTTTTTTTTAACCCGAATCACTGCATCTTCAATGTGTGTTAAATATCTGAAAATGGAGGTGCTATTACTGTTTTAGAACATAGAAACGAAAGGCCCAGTCAAAAAGCAAGCAGCAAGGGCCTGAGCTTGCAAAGCAGATGTTCCACCATTTGCTGAATTTCCAATAATAAATCTCACCTTTTGAGTAGAGGCAAAAAATAACATTGTTCTTCGTTACCAGTAACTTCTTACAAATTATGTAAATGAATAAAATATCTCCAACTTTAGGGATGCTATAATGTCAGAAATGAAAAGTATGCAACTTCATTTTAAAATACTCATTGTCATCTCTACTGATAACTCCATTTTCTGGTCCACTAGGACTCTTCTTTTTTTAAAATATATTTTTATTGATTTCAGAGAGGAAGGGAGAGAGAGAGAGAGAGAGAGACATCAATGATGAGAATTACTGATCGGTTGCCTCCTGCATGCCCCCTACTGGGTATCAAGCCCACAACCCGGGCATATGCCCTTGACCGGAATCGAACCCGAGACCTTTCAGTCTGCAGGTCGACGCTCTATCCACTGAGCCAAACCAGCTAGGGCTAGGACTGCTCTTTGCTTAATGCTTAAGGTGATTTGAAAGTGTTATTCTTGGAAAAATTGGAACAATTTGTATTTAACAGATGGTGTCTCAATAGTCTACCTTAGTAAGCCTCCTATTATATGTTTCTCTAAACAATAATTTATGAAGCACCTTTCTCTTTAAGAATTATTCTTTGTATTTTATGCTGTGTTGTTTTTTAATATCAAGAATTCCTTGACTCAAAGAGGGGTCTTTCTCAAAGCATATAAACAACATAGTCATAAATATCATCATTTCTTCCAAATCAAGAGAATATGCATAGCCCGATGTTATAGCCTGCCTCTGTCTCCACCAGTCCTTTGCATCACCTGGGCCATACAGATAGAAGCAGCCAGGATACGGAGGAAACTTAAAGAGGCATCTGGCTTCACACTGGCCAAATTAGTGCTTTTTCCGAACTATAAAGCTTCTTTGATGAGAGAAGTGTGTACCTACAGGATCATAGCAATAGCAAGCGCATTTTAGAAACAGTAAAAATAATTTTCCCTGCAGATGTAATAATGAAGTTACCACATTGGTGAGGAGACCAGACCCTTTCTTGCCTTCACTGTTTGTTTTTTATATTCATGATCAGGCTTTAAAAGATACAGAAAGGGAATGTAGACAATAACATTTAAGAGGAAAGTTATGCAGGTAGTAAGTTGACCAGTTGTCTGATATGAATGCAAAGATTGGGAAGGAGAATAGAGACTGGGACTTGGGCTGTTTATACACTTGTAGATTAATATCAATTTTTGTCTTCTCTTGGGGACTACACTGACTGTTTGGAAACACATATATTTATCTGTTTCCAGACAAAAAATGAAGTTGACAGAAGATGGTGGTGTGGAGCAATGTGTCTTTATCTTGGCCGCTCTCACAGATGGTAGAATAAGGTTGGTGAAGACTTGGGAAGAAAGGTGGGCATAGGCATATTTGGCAAACTAGAATTTTCTATGATTATTGGCAATTTCTGGGCATTGGGACCTGGAAGACTGCTCCTATGCAAAGATTTACTGGGTCAGTGAAACTCTATCCTATCCCAAAGCCATGTAATAAAAATGTGGAAATTTAAAACTTATTTTTGTATTAGCAAATTTTGACACCCTACTATGTGCAATGGCACCACTCACTTCTGTATACATATTAGGATTTAGAAATAAAATAATTCTTAAAATTCCTTTAAAATAGATTCTTTTTAGTTAAGTAGTTAACACTGTCCTGAAACACATCAACTATATACATGGCTTTAAGAGAGCTGAAATTCATAGGTAGTATTTGCGGAAGTAAAGTGGTTGTCAACTATCACAACCTTCATATTTTAAAATGGGTGGTTGCGAGACTTACCTTTTAATAGATAATCATGAAAAAATAAATAACATTATATTTCATTTTTAATAGAATGATAGAATGAAAAGGAAATGATTGGTGTGCAAGTGCAAAAGCCAAATGTATTAATTTATTTTCATCCATTAAGTATCAATCAACCCAAGGACAATAAGCTATTACTTTGAAAACTAACCTGCAATGAGATTTTTTTGTGATTGGAAATCAAAGCAGAAACTAGAGCTGAAGCCAATTAGTCAGAATCTTACCTGATGTGGCTTTTTGTTCTCTTC
Organism: Myotis lucifugus; assembly: GCF_000147115.1. NCBI lineage: Eukaryota > Metazoa > Chordata > Mammalia > Chiroptera > Vespertilionidae > Myotis > Myotis lucifugus. The sequence continues at coordinate 4,598,125 of NW_005871141.1, read as the reverse complement.
TCTTCTCCACTCTCCCTGAAATGAGAAGCGGCAGGTCAGTTGCAGTGTGGGGCATGAGAGGAAGATGCAACGCAGATAAAAGCCCAGTTGACAGTAATTTCCAGACTCAACCCCTACTTCCGCCGCATCCAGCTCGCTTCCAGACATGACTGGGCACAGTCGAAAGGGATGGAAAGGGCTCTCCAACCAATTTATGGAAGTAAAAAAGTATGAGTCTGCATTCCATATGCTGTTGGGTTTTTACAAAATCTTGTTGGTAAGAGTCATTTCCCCAACAGTAAATCTACAACTTGCAAACCATAGAACTAACTGTGAGGGAAAACATGTGAATAAAATAAGACCATGGCCTCTTACAACCTACGTGGGAAGAGAAAGGACAGACAATACAACAGGAACATGAACTGCGCCCCCAGAGGTATGGATGCTCAGCGACCTGAGAGGATAAAGCAATTCCTTTGAGCAGGGGAGTGCCCGGAAGTGGAGGAGAGAGGGGCTCTTGATGTGGACCTGGAGAGACAGGTGTGAACGGGGGAACGTGAAACGGGAAAGGACTGATTCTTGGCAGAGGAAATAGTACGGGCCATGCGGCCAAGGCTGCTTGAGGAAGAGTCCCCTTTTGAACCGGCTCCCGGGACTCGAGGACGAGTAGCTTTGCGCAGAAAGAGGGCTCTCCGAGAGGCTGGGCTAGAGGCACAGGCTGAGGACGGCAGGGGGACGGAGAAGAGGGAAGTGATGGATGCGAGAGGGAAGGCAGACTGTGTGGGGGTTTACACATGTGGAGGCCAGGGGGGAGGAAAGGCTGAGATGAATGTTATCTAGGTGATTTGGGGGGAGGGGTGACGCCATTCAGGGAAAAGGTAAAAAGTGATGGGAGTGTGGGAATGACAAGGTCAGGTCTGGAGTTACTGAGTGTCAAGTGCTATGAGGACATGGAGCTTGGGTGAGAGATGAGAAAAGTCCATCTTGAGAAGGTGGCTGAGCTGGGGCGAGGGACGGGAATGTCAAGGCAGGCAGCACAGAAGGCTACGCTGAGGACAGTGGCCAAGGGAACAAAAATGCCGCTTTTGATTGTGATTTATGACCATGAGAAGACAGAAGCAGAAGCAGAGATCCATGGAGATCAACAGAATGCATAGTTATGTACCACAAAGAAAGATTGAGGAAGTATGGGGGGTGGGGGGTACCAATAGCACCCGATGCTGCCAAGTTCACGTGGTTGTTGCTAGACCGTGAGAGAGCAGTTTTAGAGGAGACGGAGCAGAGGACACAGGGGAGGATGTGAGTGCCGAAGGGCAGTGGGCGATGAGGAAAGCGAGGCCCAGGAATGGCTTCTCGTTCATCAAATTTGACAGCAGCAAATGGTGAGATGGGTCAATGGCTAAATAGGAGCAAAATCAAGGTTTCCTTGAGTCTACGGGACACTCCGGCTTGCTCACAGGCTTAGATAAACGTTGCACCAGGGCAGAGGGTGTGCAAACACCACTGCTGAGCTGAGAGCTGGTTCTGTCCTGGGTGAGCCAGGGCCACCCTTCCGGCCCTCACTGCCAACATTCCCCAGGTGGAGCTGGTTACTGAGAGTTTGGGCAACACACGGAAGCTGCATGCACCCTGGAAGTTTTTCTCCCAGCCCCTCATGTGTTTTAAAATCCTAAAATATACGGTGGAAAATGTACAATCTTGTGCAGCTGCCAACAGTGTAGACTTCACTTCGCCGGCATCTTGATAAATGGTACATTCTACTCACTGGGGTGATTTCCAGAGGATTTGTTGGATGCAATTTATTTCAATGATTCAAACAGACAAACGGCAGGAATAGTCCATGTAAAGGTGTCATTCATTACCCACTGTGATGGGGCACCTCCTCGCGGAAGCTTTTTAAATTGGAAAGCACTGTTTCCTAGTGGACTCTACATTTTTGTCTACTAGAGGCCTCAATCATTTTCATGAATTTTAAATGTTTTCTATTGATTTCAGAGAGAGGAAGGGAGAGGGAGAGAGAGATAGAAACTTCAGTGATGAGAGAGAATCATTGATCAGCTGCCCCCTGCACATCCCCTACTGGGGATTGAGCCTGCAAACCCGGGCACGTGCCCTGACCGGGAATTGAACTGTGATCTCCTGGTTCCTGGATCGACACTCAACCACTGCCTGGGCTTCATGAATTTAAAAAAAATGTTAGTCAGGTCCTGAATTATAACATGTTTAAAGCAACACATCTCTTTGGAGAGTCAACTTGTATAAGAATGAGTCATAAATCCTGAAAGTACACAGTGAATGTGTTGGAGATAAATAATATGGGTGGGGGGGTGGTTGTCAGACGTCTAGGAGACCCCAATGGTCCTCCTCTCCCCTCCTCCTGGCATTCTTCCTGTCCCTGGGCAGTGCCCTTCCACACGGATTAGACTGGCTTGTGTAACCGATAGGAGCTTGCAGATGATGGAGGGTGACTTCAGGGGCGGGACCTTAAATACCACCGTGGCTCCCATTGGCTCTCCCGGCTCACTCCCCCTGTCATGAGGACACTCAGCAGCTCTAGGGAGAGGCTCCTGTGGCCGAGGAGGAACACAGGCCTCCTGCCAGGGGCACCAACGGAACAGGCACGTGAGCGGCCCATGGCCCGGCCTCACCCAAGCCTCCCGGGGCTGCGGCGTCGGCTTCCCCTGGACTGGGAGACCCTGGGAGACCCTGACCCAGAGCCCTGCGTCGGCCACCTCGAGTTCCCCGCGGAAACTGTGTCCATGGCAAATGTCTATTGTGGTCTCCAGCGGCTGAGTTGGGGATACATTGTTATGGCAACAGGTGATACTCATTGGGTAACTTTATGATGAGATTTGGGTTAATTTACCCCTCAAACCCAATACAACTACCATGATGCTCGTTGTGTCAAATCGATGGGTCTCCCCGACTCTCTCCTCTGTCATGTGGGGTCAGACCTGCTTATCTGGAATGTCGTGAGGATTAGATAATGCCACGTGAAAATAATTCCATAAAGAGTTCTAAGAGCCGCAAGAAATGGAGGAAACTCATACCAAATATTAGGGTCCATTGGT
>NW_005871141.1:4591098-4593783 GCF_000147115.1 Myotis lucifugus | reverse complement strand
GCCAGCATCACCAAGGCGTTCAGCAATGCACGTGCATTTGCCCTGCGTGTTAAGTGTTCATTTCAGCAGAGACCCTGCCTTAAACAGGAAACATTAAAGAACAGTTTGCAATCCACTTCGGTTTAAGCCTGGATGCGGCACTCAACCTGCGAGACTAAAAATGGACCATAATCTCATGAAAATGGAATCTGCAGGGAAAAACGTCCCTTTGGAGAGAATGTCTTCAAGTGAACATTAACATCCCACAGCTCACGGCCATTTATTGATACAAGCGGAGCCTGGCTATTTTAAAAGCTGTTTTAGACTTGAGGTGGTTGCTATTGTTCCCTGGAGAAACGTTAAGTTTATATCAATTTCTAGTGCATTTCAGTGCTTCAGTATGGCAGCAGTTTCTTCATCACAGTGAGTATTTCTGATCTTTTACTTCTGACCTTTTAAAACCACAGGCACACAGATGGTGATCTGATATAGCTTAGCAGTAATGAGGAGCACAACTCAGTATCTTAAGTAACTTCTAATAAAAAGGAAATTTTATATATATATATATATATATATATATATATATATATATATATATAATCTCCCATGTTCAAAGGCTGTTGAATCACGTTGTTTACCCATATCTTCAGAAAAAAATCACTTCTACTGCCATGGTAAACAACCTGCTTCCCTATTTATAATGATCTGGCCCTCTAGCAACTTCAGCGCGAAATTATAGTTAATTTGCCTACAAACGTCAGGTGGTCATAATAATCTGGCCACTCAGTGTATATGTACATGTACTAGTATATATAGTGTGTATACACATGTGTGTCCGTGTGGATATGCCATATATTATATATATTAATTATAATTTTATATATAATAACCCGCCCCCCACAAACACACACCCCACATACACCTGCATTACATAAATGCATATGTGATATATGTATATATACTGCATTTTATACTCAGATACAGTCGTGTCTAAAATATACTCTCCCTCCTCCTCCTCCATCTTGGCATCATCCAGGATGTCACGGACCCCTAGCAAGCACCCCCCCCCCCAGCACTCCCAGCTCCTCAGCAGCCAATTCTGTGTCTGCGTTCACTCATAGGCATTGTGTTCGCCCTGCTCTGAGAGGTAGTATTAATCACCTCCGTTGCTAGGATACCCGAGAATGTTCATTTATGTCCGATGTTTCTTTGGGAAAATGCACTATAAAAAGGCCTAGAATCATGACAAGGAAAATTACTGTGCACATGCTACTTATTTAAAAAAAGGACATGGTCTGGTGTGTGTGTGTGTGTGTGTGTGTGTGTGTGTGTCATGACTACCAGATAATAGAATGCTAACTCCCATGAATTTTTTAACGTTTTTGTTTCAACTAGATCTGAATGGAAAAGTGCTGGCAATATATTTGGACAATGAGGATCTCTAGTACTTCTACTAGGTGTACCAGTTACTAATGCAGATTTTTTCAATAGATGGAGTTACACATATGTTGATATATATGCGATTTGATGTGTATGCTATTTTGTTGTATTGACAAGCTTCAAAACTTCATATGTCAAATTTTCTGAAGGTGTTAACATCATAGGTATTTTTATGCTTAAAAATGTGCAATTTCATGCCAAAAATGGAGCATTTGTGGGAAGTTTTAATTCATTATTTTGAAGAAAAGTGCTGCTGAAAGTTATCGTATAGTTTGGGAAGCTTATGGTGAACATGCTCCATCTCAAGATACTTGTGAAGGCTGGTTTAAATGTTTTAAAAGTGATGATTTCGATGTGAAAGACAAAGAACGTCCAGGTCAACCAAAAAAGTTTGAAGACCAACAGTTACAAGCATTATTGGATGAAGACGCGTGTCAAACTCAAAAACAACTCGCAGGAAGAGTATATGCTTTAGGGTCAACTAGGAGAAGCAGGAGGCGGTAAGGTGTTAATTCTGTTTCCTTGCAGAGGAAGGGACGCGAAGATGTGTCACTTCAGATGCCTGTTACTGACAGAGTCACGGGTTGCAGTGCTGGTTGACCTGCAGAGCCAACCTCAAACCCAGGCCACCCTCTGGCCATGTGTGGCTATTCTAATGCAAGACTTATGAGAAAGGCAGTTTTTGGAATGTGAATTTGAGGAAAATATGCCTTTATCCATATCTTAAAAAATCATTGCTGTGTTGGGTAAACACAAAGATCCCTGCTTATCAACTGTAATGAGGGGCATATGAATACACTAGAGGCCTGGTGCACAAAATTTGTGCACGGGTAGGGTCCCTAGGCCTGGGCGGCGATCAGGGCCGATCAGGTTCCCCCACCTTCCCACCTCCCCACCTCCCCACCTCCTCCTTCCCTTGCCACCTGCACACCACCGTGCGGTCCTCCCCCCCCCCCCCCCCCAGGTCTCCCCGGCTCCCCTTCCCTCACTCCCTGAGCCCCCCCTGGGTGCTGGTGGTTTCATGCCCTGTTCCGGGCTGGCACCTGGGGGTCGGGCCACATTATAGCGGGGGATCGAAAACCCAAGGGGGACCTTTTCGGATTAGGCTTTTATTTAAAAAGAAAATATCCATTCCAATGGAAAGGTTTCCCAGTCAATCTTTTCTCAAAAAGAAAAACGTGACCTCATGAAAAGAAAATGGATTTTATTTAGGGGAAGGGGGGGGGGTTACTTTTTATCTTAACTAAGGGCCTAAGAGCTATGGAA
>NW_005871141.1:4585939-4590998 GCF_000147115.1 Myotis lucifugus | reverse complement strand
AAACGTATCGATGTGGAGAGATCTGGGCCTCCCCGGTCGGCCATCTGCCTTGGGAGGGCCGACCCTCCATCTGCTGCCCAGCCCGGGGCTCTGCCATCCACCAGAGCGTGGAGAGCCTGAGAAGAACTGAATGCCCAGAGATTTTCCCTGGGCTGACCCTCTGCAAAAAGACGGTAAAATCAGCAGGAGACGCAATAGCTTCATGTCCTGGAAATTCTCAAGTAGAGACTTTCTCCCCACGTAGAGCCGCCCGACAAGCTCACAATGAACGTGACAAGCACCTGCTCCTCGCAGACTCCCACACTGGTCTGCAGGTGAAACCTCAGTGGGAGCCCTTCGATGTTCAGACCCTCCTGAGGCCGTCGCTGGTTGGCAGAGAGGTTTCTTGGAAGACCTGTGAGGCTGAAGCCAGATTGGCCAAAACAACAACAACAAAAATCCCACAAACAATAGCAGCAACAACAACAAAAATCCCACAAACAGCAGCAGCAGCAACAACAAGTGCCCTCCAGGTCTTAGATGTTTCTGCAAATGGGAATGCTGTGCTTCAGCTACTGACCAAAGTAAGGATGTATGTATTTATTTGTACTTTCCTTCAAATAAGAACCTTTCTAGTAAGTTAGATGTGAATAATTACTTCTAAGTGATATAATATTCTAAACTCCTTTGGAATATTCATTATATATATTTAAAACAGGAATACGTTATTTGATAAAATACAGGATATTTTCATAATATCTTCACTCACTTGTTAAGAAGTGGGGTCCCATGCCGAAACCGGTTTGGCTCAGTGGGATAGAGCGTCGGCCTGCGGACTGAAAAGGTCACAGGTTCGATTCCGGTCAAGGGCATGTACCTGGGTTGCGGGCACATCCCCAGTGGGAGATGTGCAGGAGGCAGCTGATCGATGTTTCTTTCCCATCGATGTTTCTAACTATCTATCTCTCTCCCTTGCCTCAATACAGGATATTTTTCATAATATCTTCACTCACTTGTTAAGAAAGTGGGGTCCCATTCCCTTCCCGTTGAATCTGCCCAGGCCCCAGTACATTCCTTTAACTACCAGAACATGTTAGAAAAGCCAGTTTTCAGGAGCCTTTAGAATCACGCCATTTCCACTTCCTGAGTCTTTTAAGACTTGCTCGGAGAGAAGCCAGCCACAATGTAAGAAGTCAGACTACGCTGAGACCGCCACGCTGCGAGGAAGCTCAAGCAGGCCACACACGGAGGCCACGTAGAGAGGCCACATAGAGAGGCCACATAGAGAGGCCACGTGGAGAGCTGCCTTCGCCTTCCGTGACCAGCAACCAGCTGTTCCAGCCGCCCCAACCCAGGCTCCCGATGCGGGTGAACACAGACACTCTCCTGAAGGGGACCCTCTGGCTCTGTCACCGCAGCGGAGAGCATGCGTGAGACAAACTGCCCAGCGGGACCCTGTCCAGTCCCCAACCCACAAACTGCAAGAAGGGAAATGATTGTTCATCCCGTGAAGTCTGCACACATTGTTACACAGCAAGAGAGAATAGAGACAACTCCTTTCTGTTGCCATAGTGAGAATATTTATTGATATGAATATCTTTCAACATATACTAATATATATATATATATATATTAGCATTTCCCCCTTAAATCAGGGCTCATCTAGATCCCTTCTCCCCTAAGCTATAGCTATACACATGTACTATTAACCAGCATTTCAGCACCTAAACCTACTCCTTTTCATAAAAGGAATAAGCCCTGCTATGATAAGGAGTGTGGTAATGGGTGTGTAGTGGACCATAGGTTAATATGCATTTTGGTTTTATGGAAGTATCGCAATATTCCCCTACGTCCAGGTTACCAATCAAGAGTGAAGTGGAGACAGTTATTTAGCGTCTTAGAATTTAGCAACTTTAAATGGGGCAGCCATTTAAAACAACATTTAAATATTCACCCAGGCTCCTAAAACGTTATCATCTATGGCTAGAATTATACGGAAACCCCCTGAACGGGAACAGTGAAAAGATTCAACAGCAATTTCTGCTAAATAACTTACAATTATCTTCCTTTCCCTAAAGAGGTTTACGTTGAAAGGATAAATGAGTAGAATCCATATTGAATTAACAGCTTCACTGCTACCTGGGGTTAACTTCCTATATGAGGGCAACGGGGGGCAACGTTCCATTAAAAAGGTACTGACATGAGTCCCATCAGAACCCATGCTTGTGAAGCCAGAGTGTGTTCACTTTAAATAGCAAATTATCCGAGAAACAGGCACACAGTCCTGTCCAGCTCTTCATCTGGAGAAAAGGACCGCGATTCATGGCTCTCTCCCCCACGCTCGTAATCATCAGCTCATTCGCTTGTGGAGAAAGCTGGTGGAGGCCAGGGGTGAGATTGATTTTATCCTTTGTGATGTCAGCACAGTTTTCCTTCATGCAGTCCCCATGTTTCCCCTTTTTCTTCTTTAAAAAATCCCCATCCTACTCATCTTTTCCTTCACATTGACCCGCGTCAAAGGGTTGGGCCTTAGACATTCAGGGAAGCTCATACTTCAGGGACCGAAAGAAAAACATGAGGAAAGTGTGCTTAGATCAGTGGATACTGATTTACTGTTTTCGTACGTTGTAATCTTATAAAGCCATCCTCCACAGCCCTGGCTGGTGACCTAAGTTTACCAGAAAAGTTGTTAATTATCTAGTACATTTTATGTGCGGAAGAGATGGGCATGATGGGCAGAAAGCTAGGCGCTTTACGTCTGAAACTCTACTGAAAAGAGTGCACGAGGAACTCACAGTCAAGGGAAGGGCTGGAAGAAGTCTGTAGACTCTTCAATGGATGTGGCCTCCTGCAGGGACCAGCTGAGGGCCATTACCTAATAATAGAGACAGAGTAGGAGACACCCCAGGAGGGCAGGGAAGGAAATATCCTCTGGACACAGAAAGCAAGAGGCTATTTCCTGGGAGAATCTTTTACTGGTGTTCAGTGTGAGGCGCGGATTTCAGAAAAAGCAAGCCGGGTGCTGATGCAGTGCAGAGGGTCGTCATTCTGACCCTGCCCACCCAGAAAGACGGGGCGGGAGGGGAGCCCTAAGAAGAGTCTCCCACTGGCTGTGGCTACTGGCAGCTTAGATTTGCACACGACGAAGGCCCTGCCATTCCCAGGGGAGGGGGCAACTCTCTAGCTGTATTGACTATGCAGACATAGCCGGGTGCCTACCTGCAGGCACTTCTCTGGTTCTGTGCTGGTTCCCAGCCCTCCCCTCACAGGACATGGATGGACCATGATGGATGGAAGCTAATCATGGGCTCATTCCTCTCGCTTTAGGTGGTTGTGTGACATCTCTGGTCAATGACATCAGAGTTGAATTCTGTTGAAGAATTTCATTAAAAGGTTTTCCATGCCAATAGAAAGAGACAGATGGGAGAAAACATCTGCTTTGCTTTGAGTAGACGTCACAACTGGGTACAAGGCCTGGAACACAAGGACAAAACTAACAAGGCCTTGCAAGGGAAACCAAAGGGAGCGCAGCCTGGGCTGATGCCATCGAGGCTCTGAACGAACGGACCGTGGAACCACCCCTCTCAGGACTTGTTGGTATGGCTTATCCAGTCTTTTTTCTTAAGTGAGAGGTTTTAGTTACTTGCAGCTGAAAGCATCTATATTCTACAACCCAAGACATTATTCTATACTAAATAAACTTTTAGTGCTAGATTATTATGTAACAAAATATTCAGTGCTAAATAAGTAAGAAGGAAAGAGTATTGCTCTGAAGATCGCCCCAGGAATGGTGGGGCTGAGGCTACTGCCCAGCCAGCTGCAAGTCAGAGCGTCCACTCTCGCCCTCCTCCAGGCACATCGCCTCCACATGGTGAGAGGGACCAAGGTGTTTGCCCACAGAGTCGTGCTGGGCTGGACCATCATTGCATTCCTGGCCAGACTTCCCCAAGGCCCTGCAGACCTGTGGGGCCTCCTTCCCACATCAGACCTCGGGCGTGGGGCGGGAGCAGACTGCACTCGTGCCCCACTCAGGTGCTTGAAGGATGCCGGGGCATCGGGGTGTGCACAGACTGGTCCCGGCGCATGCACACGAGGCCCCTCACGAGGCCGGAGGGGCTGTGATGGAGAGATTGCGATGGAGACAGAAAGAAGAGGCCACACCGGCTCTCTTGCCCCAGGCCCAGCGCTGACAGGGCGGGGCGGTCATGGCTACACAAGGGCAGTCCTGTGAGAACGCACGGGAATGATGGCGCCCGCCCAGCTCCTCGCTGAATTCTCAAAACAGCCTACGGGGACGCGGGGGAGGCGTTTTATCCACAGTTTACAAATGAGGAAAGAACAGAGGCCCAAGCTTACCCAGTAAGTGCTAAACCCTGGATTTGAACCCAGGACTTCCAAAGACCACTCTGTCTACCACACATGCTCCTTCAGCTTTTCTGTGACGTCGGTTTAATTTCTTATAAAATGGAGAAACAGACTGTCCTCTGTACCGGGGCCATCTCCAGGTTCCTGTCTCAGAACGCTTAGCGATGCTCACCGGAGGGGATAAGTACAAACACATCAATCCCATCAAACTGACTTACAAGTGGATCATTTATAATCCCTTTGTACATTAAAAACCGAGGGCGTTATTTATGAACACCGCCCCGGCACCAAGTGGGCAAAGCGGGGCCGGTGAGCCTTTCCTCCTCGCTGGCATCTCAGGACGCGGGCGACCTACTGTCACTGTGCACAGTGTCCTCTGAAGTCTTTTAGAAATGGGTCAATTCTATTCCTTTTCCTTTGTTGTGCAAAATATGTAAGGTTTCCCCCCATAAAATTATCTGAACTGGCTGCTTACATAACCCCAAAGAATGACTCGTTCTGTACCTTACAGAACATGTGAAGGTAGCATGTCTGGCGACAAAGCTAAGAATAGAGCACAGGGATTCACATGTTCTCCTCGCACTTTGGGACGTGGCGCATGGCTGTTTACCATCCACGGCAAATGTGTGAAAGCTTACGAGACAAACATCCTCAACTTGTGAAGCACAGAAGCAACTTCCTCCCAAGAGACGAGTTATTCTGAAAACTGTGAGTG
>NW_005871141.1:4582180-4585806 GCF_000147115.1 Myotis lucifugus | reverse complement strand
GTTCGGAATGCGAGACAGCTTTCTCTCCGAGTTTGCAGCGGTTGCTGGGATTCTGAGAAGCAGAGCCTCTGGGAACGGGATGAGAGCAGCCATAACTGCTCCCTCCGCCCCGCCCTGTTGATCCCCTGCGACCCGCCCCGCCCAAGCCCTGCAAAGAGCCATTTGCCGGATAGCCTCAGGCAAAGGCTAGATTAGCACCTCTCCAGAGGACAGAAGTTATCCCACTGCAGACACAGCTGATTCTCACAGCCAGTCGGCCTGGAGGTCAAATCCCTCTAGTATTAACTACAACAATCAAGGCTTAACTAGAACAAGACTGCGCACAAAGACCACTAGGGGGTGCACCAAGAAAGCGTAAAAAATGCAGAGACAAAGAAACAGGACAAAACTATCAAGGGAGGATATTGAGTTCAGAACCACACTTTTAAGGTCTTTCAAGAACTGTCTAGAAGCCGCCGATAAACTTATTGAGATCTACAAGAAATCTAATGAGACCCTCGATGCTGTGATAAAGAACCAACTAGAAAGTAAGCATACACGGACTGAAATAAAGAATATTATACAGACTCCCAACAGCAGACCAGAGGAGCGCAAGAATCAAGTCAAAGATTTGAAATGCAAAGAAGCAAAAAACACCCAACCGGAAAAGCAAAATGAAAAAAGAACCCGAAAATACGAAGATAGTATAAGGAGCCTCTGGGACAGCTTCAAACGTACCAACATCAGAATTATAGGGGTGCCAGAAGATGAGAGAGAGCAAGATATTGAAAACCTATTTGAAGAAATAATGGCAGAAAACTTCCCCCACCTGGTGAAAGAAATAGACTTACAGGTCCAGGAAGCGCAGAGAACCCCAAACAAAAGGAATCCAAAGAGGACCACACCAAGACACATCATAATTAAAATGCCAAGAGCAAAAGACAAAGAGAGAATCTTAAAAGCAGCAAGAGAAAGAAACTCAGTTACCTACAAGGGAATACCCATACGACTGTCAGCTGATTTCTCAACAGAAACTTTGCAGGCCAGAAGGGAGTGGCAAGAAATATTCAAAGCGATGAATACCAAGAACCTACAACCAAGATTACTTTATCCAGCAAAGCTATCATTCAGAAGTGAAGGTCAGATAAAGAGCTTCACAGATAAGGAAAAGCTAAAGGAGTTCATCACCACCAAACCAGTATTATATGAAATGCTGAAAGGTATCCTTTAAGAAGAGGAAAAAGAAGAAAAAGGTAAAGATACAAATTATGAACAACAAATATGCATCTATCAACAAATGAATCTAAGAATCAAGTGAATAAATAATCTGAGGAACAGAATGAACTGTTGATTATAATAGAATCAGGGACATAGAAAGGGAATGGACTGACTATTCTTGGGGGGGGGAGGGGTGTGGGAGATGTGGGAAGAGACTGGACAAAAATCCTGCACCTATGGATGAGGACAGTGGGTGGGGAGTGAGGGCGGAGGGTGGGGTGAGAGCTGGAAGGAGGGGAGTTATGGGGGGGAAAAAAGAGGAACAAATGTAATAATCTGAACAATAAAGATTTAATAAAAAAATAAGAAATGGGTCAATTCTATTCCTTTTCCTTTGTTGTGCAAAATATGTAAGGTTTCCCCCCATAAAATTATCTGAACTGGCTGCTTACATAACCCCAAAGAATGACTCGTTCTGTACCTTACAGAACATGTGAAGGTAGCATGTCTGGCGACAAAGCTAAGAATAGAGCACAGGGATTCACATGTTCTCCTCGCACTTTGGGACGTGGCGCATGGCTGTTTACCATCCACGGCAAACGTGTGAAAGCTTACGAGACAAACATCCTCAACTTGTGAAGCACAGAAGCAACGTCCTCCCAAGAGACGAGTTATTTTGAAAACTGTGAGTTAGTGGGTCTAGCCTCACATGAAGGCTCTTTTCTCAAATTTATTATATTTTCTTCTCTATTATTTACTCCAAATATTGGAGTCCACATGTATCCTCTCTATCAGGAGTCTTTAATGACGGGTATGCATTTTTAAACAAAGACAAAGCTATAAAAGTGATTTCAAGTTCATGAGAGGGACTGATCACAGATTAGCATATAGAAGACAGCGGGGAGCAGAAGGTCGTGTGTGTGCCTTTAGAGTGGAATGAAATGGACTCTACTCATGACATCCTTTATCTGTCGGACGAAGTGTGACCTTCTCTGGAAGGCGAGGGCCACGAAAGAGTCCCACCCGCCCGGCTGGCTCCCCGAGCCTGGGCACTGGCCGTGCCATCAGCCTGTCTCGGCCACGGTGGTTTGTGTCCTGAGGGTGGTGTTCTACTCGGAAGAACCAGAGACGGGGATTTGCTCCTGGCTTGCGTGGCAACAGTTATCAAACTCTGTTTTTAATATATTGCTGAGGTCGGAGGAGAGCACATCAAAATAGAAGATTTAATGTGTAGTGAGACATTCATAATACGGGAGAAATAAAATATGCTAATATATAATTTGTCTATAATTATACAACTATATTATATGTAACACTATATAACATCTTTTTAGATATACATCTTATATACTTATGTAATTATATATGTAAAAGGCTAATATGCAAAGTGTCCCCTCGGGAGTTTGACAGGGAGTTCGATCGCTTGCTATGACATGCGCTGACCACTGGCAGTCAGAAGGCCCCAATCGGCCCTGATTGCCAGCCATGCCTAGGGACCCTACCCGTGCATAAATTTCATGCACCAGGCCTCTAGTATAACTATAATATATTATATGTAATACCATGTAATAACTTAACACTATGTAATATCTATAGCTATACATCTTACGTATTTATATATAGCACAGCAATGTAGAAGATTTAACAACTACAACATAGTCATCAAATAGGAGTCATAAAACGAAGGCTTTAAAGGAAATGCTCCCCACCATGGTTTTCTACTTTTGTTTTAATGTTTAAAAGCCAGGAAGTATCGGCTGTAGATCATTGACAGTAAAAATCAAGTGCCTCCCAACTGCTGCAGAAACTGCCTCTGTTACCAGCAGTTTGCAGCTCTTCTGAGGGTGTTTTCATTTGTCTTTATTTTTGTTTTTTCTGATCCATCTCACTGGTTGCAGGAGCTCCACTGGCGACTCATGTCTGCCGCACTCAGTTTACAAACTTGTCCAACTAGAGAGCCAACATACTACAGGGCTTTACACAGCGACACACACACACACACACACACACACACACACACAGACACATACACAGACACACACACACACAGACACACAGACACACACACAGACACACACACAGACACACACACACACACACAGACACACAGACACACACACAGACACACACACACACAGACACACACACACAGACACACAGACACACACACACAGACAAACAGACACACAAAGACACACGAACAGAAACATACACACTAACACATACACACAGACACACACACAGAGAGACACACACCGACTCACACCCAGAGAGACACACACACACAGGCCCCCGAACAGAGAAACGCACACGACACACAAAAAACACACAGCGATAAACATACAAACCCAAACAAACCAACACATAAAAGAGGATAGAAGGCAACACAAAGATAGAGAACAAAGAGAGTCACGTAGAAAAGCAGAGAT
>NW_005871141.1:4563685-4582080 GCF_000147115.1 Myotis lucifugus | reverse complement strand
ACCCACCTCACTTGCCCTTTTGTAGGTAAAATTCACAGGAACATCGATTGCCGGGCCGTGATAACATGTAAAATTAGACCAGACCCGGAGTGCTTTTGTGTGTGTAACAAAACTTAAAATTCTCACGTACTAGGCACCTGTTACTAACAATGAAGTCTCTCTTCCACATACACATTCCCACACGTGCAAAACTTCTGTGTCTCTTATTAAAGATGAAAACTACTCGCTCCTCTCAAATGTACAGTGTGAGAATGACTAAAGTGAATTGCAAAACGCCTAAATATTCAAAGGTCTGCCACACTTAGGGATGCCTATGGTACCTAAAGTATCGTCATGAATGCCTGAATCCAAGGAGCACATTGTTAAACTTCTTGAGATCAAACAAGGTTAACACGTGTGTGAACTCCATGCCCTGGACTCAGGTCCTGTAAAGACGTGAAATCCACACGGCTGAAACCGGAGCCACGTGGGGCTGTCGCGCCATGTAACACAATTTACCGTGTCCCTACCCTGTACCATGTCCTCAGCTCCCTTATCTACCAGTAAATGTGAAATTTCAAGACCATAGACTCTATTTGAAAAGGATTAGATTCCCGAGAGTTTAGTTGAAGGACATAATTAGAAAATTTAGGCTCTTTCTGATATGGCCATTCTAGAAGCAGTAGCAGGAATTGTCTCATTTACTTTAATTTAATTTAAAGGACCAACTTTAAAAATGTTTAATATATTTTTTATTGTTATCAGAGAGAGGAAGGGAGAGGGAGAGAGAGATAGAAACATCAATGATGAGAGGGAATCACTGATAGGCTGCCTCCTGCATGTCCCTACTGGGGATCGAGCCCGCAACCCGGGCATGTGCTCTTGACTGGAATCAAACCTGGGACCCTTCAGTCCGAAGGCCAACACTCTATCCACTGAGCCAAACCAGCTAGGGCAGGACCAACTTGTTTTTAATAAACAAGTGTGTGTGTGTGTGTGTGTGTGTGTGTGTGTGTGTGTGTGTGTGAGAGAGAGAGAGAGAGAGAGAGAGAGAGAGAGAGAGAGAGATTGGTTCACTTTGCAGGCTTAGCTTTTTCTAGGCCTCTAAGGTTTCATTTAAAATTATTTTCAAATGATCAACTCTCTAGGACGCTTGGGGCACTGGTCCCTGATCAGTAGGTGAACCTGGGAGAGGTGTGGGCGGTGTGGCAACCGAGAGCCAAATGCCAAGGAGTTCAGAGTGAGCAGACGCAGTCCCCAACACCGCCATCCTTCCTGTTTGTGTGGCGAGAACAAGCCCAGAACAGACAGCCTGCAGTTCGCACACGGGCAGCCTTGCTCTCCTCGGCACGGCCTGCGGGTCATGCAAATGCCGTCCTATTGCGGTGATGAGTCCTTCATGTTCCTGTTGAAGCCTATGCATCACTCCTTCACCCACCATCAGGCCAGGAGGTGCTTGAAAGAAAACTGAGTCCAGATGTGGTACCAAGTTCTCCGTCCAGGAAAAAGGAGAGGAGAGGTACCTGCCCTGTGAGGGGAGAGGAGGCGAAGGGGCGGGTAACGAATCACTGAACCACACAGTCAGCCCTTCGGGGTGGGGGTCTGCCCGGTGGACTCCAGGGGCTGTAATACACAGCATCGCCGCCAGCATTGATCAGGGACTTCTCACTCTACTCGACGACGCAGTTCATCTGTTTTTCATGCCATGTTTTCACAAAGTGCCTGAAATTCCGAACTTACAGCTTCATGTGGTTCACTGAGCAGACCGAGCTAGAGTTTATTGACTCTGTGTGGGGATGGGAACAATTTTTGTTACAGTTGTTGGTGGCACCAGTGGTATCTTTTTCCTTTTTTTTTGACACCAATGTTTAGAATCAATCACATTGATAGAGCGAGAGCATTATAATTTTAATTAGAAAAATAAATGAAAATAAATAAAAATCCCAAATTATTAAAAGTCTGATTGGCAGATTTCTCAAATTTTCTTGGAATGCTTTAAGTGAGCAACTAAATATATAGGCTCAAAAATACTTCCATATATTTGATCATATACTTTTTATTTTCTGTCTGCTCACTTGATTTCCCCCAAAATGGTATAAGAGCTTTGGTGAGAAGAAAAGTCACCTTCTATATCTGAACCTCATACCACAGTACTCGGCATAGTGCTTAATTAATTCTTGTTGAATGAGTCTTGAAAACAATAAAATCCATTTTATACTACATAAATGTTGGGGGGGGGGTTGTCCTGGTTTCAATATTTTTATTGCAACAAAGAAATAAACTTTTCTGGGAAAAGTAGGGAGTGATAAAATGATTACACCTCTATGAAATCTACATGCGTCTCTAAAATGTAATACTGTAGGAGAATGTGTAACTTGCTAAAATAAATAGCAAATAATACATTTTGCTTATAAAAAGACAGAAAAATAAAACATGATGGAAAGAGTTATTATTTTGTCCATGATGGTTTCTACAAGAGAAAACCGGGTGCTAACGGGTGGTATGAGCTGGCCTGTCTCACCAACCCATGGGGAGCTCCACCACCTATTTCTCACTGAGGCTCCTGATGGGCATCTTCCAAGTAGCATCATCCCAGCTCAGTCACTCTCTAACATATTTCACATTAAAAGGCAGAGTTGATTCTTGGGATTAGAGGTAGTTATGTTCCATAAAGTCACCACAAATATTGAATGAACAAACACCGAACCATTGATCCTAGTGGAAGTGTGTGTGTGTGTATATGTATATGTGTGTGTGTGTCTGTGTGTGTGTGTGTGTGTGTGTGTGTGTGTGTTTTCCAGGAGTGGGCAAATGTAGGTTTACAGTCGTGAGTATTGGAAACCGTTTATTTCTTACATTATTATTTGTAAATTATTGTATTATTTATTTGTATTATATCTGTAAACCTACTTTTGCCCACCCTGGACATAAATCTCACAGAGATTATAATCTTAAACCCTAAAAAGAATTCACGTGATCGTTTCTACTTTTCTTCATTTTATAAAAAAGGAACCAAGGCTCAGAAGTGTTCAGTGACTTGCCCAGAGCTTCCCTGCTCACAGGGGCCAGAGTGGGGACTCACACTTAACCCAACTGCCCCGCGCAGAGCTCTCTGCACTGCACTGCCCCCTGCGGTCCGGTCGCCATCCTCTGGCCATCTCCAGGAGCTGGAATGAGGAAGCAGAAAGTAGCCGTCCCTCACCTCAGCTGGGAACGGACTGACGGACACCTTTCCCCCACTCTGTGCATGTCCACTTTCGCTTGTCAAAGTACTGATTTTTTTTAAAAATATATTTTATTGATTTTTTACAGAGAGGAAGGGAGAGAGATAGAGAGATTTAGGAACATCGATGAGAGAGAAACATCGATCAGCTCCCTCCTGCACATCTCCCACTGGGGATGTGCCGCAACCCAAGTACATGCCCTTGACCGGAATCGAACCTGGGACCTTTCAGTCCGCAGGCCGACGCTCTATCCACTGAGCCAAACCAGTTTCGGCCAAAGTACTGATTTTGAGGTTACAAATAAATTTTAAAAAGTAGGCGAATTTGCAAATACAGTATCCGTATCCGCAAATAACAATGGTCAACTGTATTTGTAACTCTTGCAGCAGCATAGGTCGCTTAAGGTTAGGACTACATTCTGGGTGGCTCAGTCCCTGGACAAATGTCTGTACAGGCTTCTGCGTGGCCACCCCTGAGGATGTGTGCTGAGGGCCCTGCAGACCACAGCCGCCCAATGTGTGCACTCTGCACCCCGGTTACCCTCGTTGTCTGCCAACGCTGATCAAAATGGCTGATGGGTTTTCCTCTTTGGAAATATTGAGAAGCTTGCAATGCACATGGTACTCAAATTATAAAGCTGGTTAAAGACAGATGTGGGGTGGTGTTTTGTGGGAACTTCAGTAAAATTTCTCATTTTCTAATAACTAGACCCAAAGACATTTTATTGGAATTGTACCCCAAAGTAAAGGATTTCATTAGTTGAAGAAAGTGGCTTTATCAAATATCTGGAATTTCTCATTACTTTTTTTATTGCTTTTTAAATATATATATAAAATTTATTTCAAAAAGGAAGAGGGAGGGAGAGAGGGAGCGAAACATCAATGATGAGAGAGAATCATTGATTGGCTGCCGCCTGCACACACCCCTACTGGGGATGGAGCCCGCAACCCTGACATGTACCCTTGACCAGAATTGAATCTGGGACCCTTCAGTCCACAGGTTGACGCTCTATCCACTGAGCAAAACTGGCTAGGGCTTTTATTGCTCTTTGATAACTAAAACATATAATGAAAAATGTTCATTTATTTTATTTTATCAAATGAGCCACATGTAATGATCGTCACATTTAGGATTACCTGTACAAACATTTTATTTATTTATTTATTTATTTATTTAATATATTTTATTGATTTTTTTACAGAGAGGAAGGGAGAGAGATAGAGAGTTAGAAACATCGATGAGAGAGAAACATCGATCAGCCGCCTCCTGCACATCTCCTACTGGGGATGTGCCCGCAACCCAGGTACATGCCCTTGACCGGAATCGAACCTGGGACCTTTCAGTCCGCAGGCCGACGCTCTATCCACTGAGCCAAACCGGTTTCGGCTGTACAAACATTTTAAAAATGATTCTACAGTTGTCATGCTAACATAGAAGAAAATTTTAAAAGTCATGCCATGCATCTTTATCATATTTACAAATATTAAACACTAGTGGTCTGGTGCACGAATTCGTGCACCAGTGGGGTCCCTCAGCCTGGCCTGGGGGATCGGGCCGAAACCAGCTCTCCAACATCCCCCGAGGGGTCCCGGATTGCGAGAGGGCGCAGGCCAGGCCAAGGGACCCCACGATCGAGGGTGCACGGTTGGGCCGGGGAGGGCTGCTGGAGGTTGGCCAGCCGGGGAGGGACCGCGGGAGGGCTCCAGGGCATGTCAGGCCCATCTCGCTCAGTCCTGATCAGCCAGACCCCAGAAGCAAGCTAACCTACCAGTCGGAGAGTCTGCCCCCTGATGGTCAGTGCACCTCCTAGTGAGTGGTTGAGCAGCCTTAGCATATGATTAGCATATTACACTTCGATTGGTTAAACGGATGACCAGACAAATGGACACTTAGCACATTAGGGTTTTATTGTATAGGATTAGTTTTCTGTTGCTTCTGTAAAACTATCACAAACTCAGTGGCTTACATTTCCATGTATTGTTTCATGGTTCTGAGGTCTAAAATGTGTGGGCAGAGTCACATTGCTTCTGCAGGATTCTGCAGAATCCATTCCTGGCCTTTGCAGCTCCTGGCGGCTGCCCACACTCCCTGGCTCATGAAACCTCCTTCATCTTCAAAGTCAGAAATCACATGGCCCAGACTTCGGATCTGCCCCCACATCTCCTCTGGCTGTGCCCCTCCTGCCCCCTCTTAGGCAGATCCTCGGGATGACAGTGGGCATTCGGGAAATCCAGAATAACCTCTCCATCGCAAGGTCCTTAACATAATGATCTGCAAAGTCTCCTTGGCCATGTACAGTAATATAGCCACTGACTCCAGGAATTACCATATGGACATATTAGCCAACCACAAAGACATACGGAGTAAAAGTGCCAGAGTGACCCGACTCTAAGACAACTGACGCATGGTCTCTACCTTTAAAACCAACAAGCTAGGCAGGAGCTGGCAAATGCCACCATCACCACAAAACAAGGCAGGGGAGCTATCAGGTCCTGTGGGAGTTCAGGGAAGGAAGCGATGAGTCACTCACTGACGGAAAAATCTCCATCTGCCCAGGTCCACAAGGTGACAATGGCTTTGTCCCGATCTGTCCCTCACCTCAAATGCCACTTCCTTCTCTGTGCTTGGCTCACTCCTACTCATCTTCATTATTTAAGAATCACTTCTTCTGAGACATGTCCCCTGATGCCCAAAGTAGAGGTAGGACTCTTATCACATTGTTTTTTCCCCTAAGAAATACAGTTTAATTATGTGAATCTCTCACTGGAAAGAGTTCTCTAGTTATTTTTTTCATTTTTTTTTATATTCAGCACCTCATGGTGATTTGCATATGACAGACACTCAGCAAATATTTGATGAGTGAATTAATGTGGGCAGGCGCTGTGGCGAGAGGGCACGGTGCCCGCTGGCTAATGTTGGCCAGTGGGGATGTCACGTAGGGTGAAGGTAAGCCGCATACTGGAGCTGGGGTCCAGGGCCTTCGCAGCTACCTGATGTGGGGAAAGTGGGGAAAGTGGGGATACAGGCCTGGAGAGAAATCAAGGATGCAGCTCCACGCTCCAGCCTGGGTGATGGGAAGACGGTCACGGCTCTAACAGAAATAACACGAGTTGTCAGGTTTGGCGGAGAAAGATCGTGACATTATTGTGGGCTCCACCAATCTAAAGAGTTCAAGGCAACAGCTAACGGGATGCCCAGGAAATGAAGTGGGATTTAGAGGAAAAATCGGGGTCATGCTTGAAATCAGCCTCCTTAGGAGTGAGAGTGTGAGCCAGAGGGGTGAACTGAAGGGACAGGCTGTCACGCAGAAACACAGAGAAGAGAAAAGAACCAGGGACAGAACGTTGGTGGATATTCAGAGAGGCCCAGGGGGACGGCCCTTTTAAAAGAACCCAATCGGCATCCCGTGAAGGAGGAAGCAATATTCTGCTCAGATGACCGTTTCCCCACCAAAGACTGCATGGGTGGCACAGAGCCGTGCCCGCTTTGCATCATGGTTGTTTGACGGGACATCTGTCTCCCCTCCTCGACGACACAGTCTCTGAGGGCAGAGCCTCACCCTTTCACCTTGTGTCTCCCAGGTGCTGACCTCTGCTCTCCACGCTTAGTACAGGAATCCAGAGGGTCACACGTGCGTGAGACTCAGATGCGGCGCTATTTCTTTTCTTAATGTTACACCCAGGTTCTCCGATGTTCACCTACGGTCCCAGAACGCAGAACATGTGACAACGGAGCTGCAAGGCCGTGCAGGCTGGAGGCTGGCCACAGGCCTTGGGATGCTCCGTCTGTTTGCAGAGTGAGGCTGCGTGGAAACCGTGGTAGGCGGCTCAGCTGAAATGCCAGCTACGTGATACGGCTCGGGTTCAAGTAAAGGACAGCAGCCTGCACTTAATTAAAAATATAAACAGGAGCTGTCTGTCCCCGGCTGAGATTTGATCCCACGGTCAGTCACCTGCAACGTGTTTATCGGTCAGACCGACTGGATACCCCCCTGGGGTAACCGGCACTCAGGTTACTGAAATGCAGCCCTGACAAAAGGCCTCCCAAGTGTACTGTGAAAGTGCAGCTCAAAAATACGGTAACGCCCCCCACAGAACAGGCGCCGCACCAAGGACATTCGTCGGGTTGAAATGGTTTAGATGATGAAAAGTTGTTTTCTGAAGTATGGTCATAATAATAGGTATTTGAAAAGTTCATCAAAATGTCCAGGTTTTCTATTTAAGCATAAAAAGTGACAATTGGTTAACTTCAATGAATTGTCCTACGATCAGATAAGTCTCAGATTCAGCACTGATTTGCATAAAGGAGAATATTGTATGGAAATTGTGCAGATTGTGTTTCTACCACCCCCAGGTAAGTGCGAGCTCCTCCAGAGGCCGGTGCCATCTTTCCAAGCACCTTCTGTGGCTGTGCCATCCGATTGGTACATGAATCTTTTTTAAAAAAATATATTTTGATTGATTTCAGAGAGGAAGGGAGAGGGAGAGAGAGAGATAGAAACATCAATGCTGAGAGAGAATCATGGATCGGCTGCTTCCTTCATGCCCCCCAATGGGGATCAAGCCCACAACCCGGGCTTGTGCCCTTGACCGGAATCGAACCCGGAACCCTTCAGTCTGCAGGCCGATGCTCTATCCACTCACCCAAACCAGGTAGGGAGATCTCTGAACCTTTTTAACTCGCTCTCCCATCCTCAATGCGGCATTCATCCCGCCTCCATACTTATAATAACAATAAAATTGAAAAGTAAAACGAATGGGTGAACCCCACTATTCAGGATGATTGACTTTCTGGAAGCAAGCCAATTTCTAAGTAAAACTTTTGAGCAAACATTTCAAAGCTTTGCACAGCTGATTCCCACTGTCATTTACTTGAAGTTTTTATAAACACACAGAGGAAGGACAACACGGCATCTTTCCGCCTGAGGGACCGAGATGACAGTCTGAGAGGAACCCACCGGGGCTCTGAAACGTCTGGTTGCAAGGGCGCTCGCGCTCCAGAAATTGTTCTCCAAATGCTTATTTTTCTGTGCCGTGTGCAATTTGTGGGGATTCAATCCCGCCAGGAAGCAGAGATTTGCACACCCCTCTGAGGGAAGGGATGTTTTTCGCAGCGAGACATCATGCTTCTTTGGTAGGTGTGCCGGGTCTAATGCTAGAAAGGTTTTTCATTCATCGAACATCGCTCATGGATGAAACCCCCTGGAGAACTATAGAACCAGTATGTCAGGACAGCTCCAAGGAAAGGCAGTGAATCTAATCTGAGGATTATGCTCATCTGCATGTTCACCCACTCCCGAGAACCGTGTTTAAATAGAGATGGGACAAGCAGTAATGCATACGCTCTATTTACCACCGATCCGCACATCTGGAATGGATAAAAGCAGCGTAGCATGTGTCATTAAAATTTAACACATTGCAGACGGATCCCGAGAATTCTCGCTTCACAGCACACAGTGCTTTACAAAGTATCGTACTCTAAAAAGATATTAGCTTGTAAGAACATGTAATAAATAACTTCAAAATGCAATGGGTATTTAACTTTAGAGCGTGCCTTTAACATCAGGTAAAACATTTTTTGTACTCATTCAATAGAAACTTATCTGGCCACTGGGTAAAGCTAGCAATAAAGCTACTGGCCCGCAATGTGTTTAACATCAGTTCCAGTTTTTGTTTTGTTTTGTCATGAATTGTTCAAGGCACATTCTCAGGGAGGGTCAAGCACATAAAAATGATGGGTTGGGCAAAGAATTTATTTTTGTATAACAAAGTTGATGTCCATAACTCATGATTCCATGGCCTCTGAACAGTGACTTTTGTAAGATAAATTTAAAATATTGATTCTTCCCTATTTATATAAACAGGCTTCATAGCGAAGCAGGTCCACTTGCTAAATGACTACTGTACACAAAGTCAAGACACCAAAAATCAATTTGTCAAGTGGCCTATTTGTTAGTTTTCCCAGGTGTTAATGTCACCACATCTTTCTACCTCTTTTCCCACAGGCTTTAGGTTTAGCTAATATCCACCTGGTATGTTTCAGAATTCAGATGCCGGAACCTCTGGGACTTCTGTCTGCGGTCTTTTCATGTAGCCCCTCCCTCCCCCGGCCCCGCCTGTGCTCTATCTGATCCCCCCCCGCCCCCCCTCGCCTCAGCGCCGACTCCGGCTGCAGCAGCCCATCCGGAGCTGGGTTCACACTCCTGTACAACAGCTAAAGTACGTTTTGTTTTGTTTTAACTGAAACTTTGATGTGTTGGCCCTTGTCAAACAGCTCGGAGAAACTGGTTCTCAGCCCATTGAATGAGAATTCCCTAAAACTAGCCAAGAAAAGTCTAAGTATGATAGTTACCTTTTATCAAGTGCTTTCTTTACGCCTGGGCACCTTGTAAGTCTCATCTTATTGAATTCTAACAGTAGTCAAAGGGTTTTCTAATAGAAAAGGAAACGAACAATTAAATTAGTTAAATGATTTGCTCACGGTCAGAGAGCTATTCAGTGTCAGAGCTGGGAATTGAACCTAGTCTACCAGACCCTGAAGCTGCTGTGCTTTCGATTAAACTAAACCACACTCTGAAACACAGTGTTTTTAATAAAGGTAAAAATTACTTAAAAACAAAAACAAACAAACAAAAAAACACCCCATACAACAATCCTTGACTTGTTTCCTGATGGTAAGGCCTGAAGAAGTCTAAAATGGAATAAAAGGTGTACACTTCAAAGTCTTACTTACTGAATCCTCAGATGAATAAAATAAGATCCTACTGAGTTTCCGTGAGGATCTTCGTAAAGTAAGGGCAGGTGTCAGACTATGAGGCCTGGATATTCTTGTTTAACCAGGATGTGGGGTCTCTTAAGTGAGCTGGTCTCCTAAACTTTCTAACCTTTAAATGCAACAGAAAGTGGACCTTTCAAAAGCGATCCATGGACAGCAGGGTGGCTTTTATGTACAGACTAGAGGCCTGGTGCACGAGATTCGTGCACTGGGTGGGGGGGCCTCCCTCAGCCCGGCCTGCACCCTCTTGCAGTCTGGGACCCCTTGGGGGATGTCCCCCTGCTGGCTTAGGAAACAAAGAATTAAACTAGTTAAATGATTTACTCACGGTCAGAGAGCTATTCAGTGTACTTGGGGGGATCGGCCTAAGCTGGCAGTCAGACATCCCTCTCGCAGTATGGGGCCCTCGCAGTCTGGGACCCCTCGCTCCTTACCACCCGCCTGTAGCAGAGGCAGAAGAGGCTCCCGCCACCACCACTGCACTTGCCAGTGGTGAGCCTGGCTTCTGGCTGAGCAGTGCTCCCCCTGTGGGAGCGCACTGACCACCAGGGGGCAGCTCCTCCATTGAGCATCTGCCCCCTGGTGGTCAGTGTGCGTCACAGAGGCTGGTCATTCCACCGTTCGGTCAACTTGCATATTAGGCTTTGATTATATAGGATTACTGAGTGGGTGTCCCACTGTTTCGAAAGCAAATCTACACAGAAGGTGGGAGCCCCTCGCTTTCTCCTGCGTGGCTGTGATAACGCAATACTGACACCACAGGGCAGTGACTGGGTAGCTACGTCAGCTTTCTGGGAATGGCCTCTGTGCTCTCCCCCAGGGCTGTTCTAAAGATGTGTGTTTACTGACACCAGCCATGTCAGCATGGAGCTGGTTGGAAAAGGAGAAAAATAGGATAAAGAGCATCAGAAAGCGTGTTTCCATCCTGTTAGCCCTGTTGTCAGTATCATGCTCAGTGGTCATCTGGACCCAACATTAGCGGACACGCTGGCAAAGTCCTTTCTAACTGAGCTCTGTGCCCTCCGGTCGAGTATTCTTGCCCTTGCAGTTGGTTTTCCCGATTGAACACTGCAGCAAGGCACCCCGTCATTCTCTCTTGGAATGCACTGAGTGCCTCTCTTCACAAGGAAACACTCGGCATAGTTCACATCAATGTTCGCAGTAGGTCCTGCTTTGCAAATTTATACAAATTTATACAAATTTTCAATGTGCAAAACCATAACTCATAGTGACTATTTCTTCATAAATGCCTGTGTCACTCCTCTTCCCATCCAAGACCCCACTAAATTGCTAGGGACATTATTCCACAATGACCTTTGGGATTAAACCATGAGAATTTTATTCTTAGCTAATAGTCACTAACCAGATAACTTTACTAGCAGCCCATCTTCTCAGGGAAGCTAACGTGCATGCCAGTCCCTTAGGCATGGCGCTTGTGAAAGGAGGCTTTGCAGGGGCACCTGGGAGCCCCCCAATATCTCTGCTGGCCCCAGGGAGAGCCTCAAGTGGTCTTTGGACTAATGAGCAATCTGCTCACAGTCCCAGGTATTGTAGGACCATCATGTGAGAGACGCTTCAGTTCTTCAATTCCTCCCACTGGGCCACTCTTCCAAAGGACAAACGCTCATTGGCAAAGACTTGGGAAGCGTTTAGTAACCAACTTATGGCCTTTGAGTAGAATGTTTCATTATAGGCTCCCTTTATAATAGTGATACTTCCCCACCATCTCAGAACGTGCACTCCAGGGCTTAGCAGATGACTGCGCACCGTTTGGGACTCCACAGAAGTGGGAACACGATAGAATTTACATGTGGTCACGGGAGAGACATCTTCGTCATGAA
Organism: Myotis lucifugus; assembly: GCF_000147115.1. Classification (NCBI taxonomy): domain Eukaryota; kingdom Metazoa; phylum Chordata; class Mammalia; order Chiroptera; family Vespertilionidae; genus Myotis; species Myotis lucifugus. Next base: position 4,570,262 of record NW_005871141.1, on the reverse strand, counting down.
GAGGTTGGGAAGGAAGGTCTACTGGGCAAACGGAGGGTCACAGACTACTGAGAAACGTCTACTTTACATTTAAGCAACATTTACCCATAATTCACACCTTCTTCTCTCACCCATTCGATTCCCCATGTTGCTAATATTCTGAGTTTACAACCATCTGTACTGGACTTCCAGCTACTGTCACTTTTTAAAAATGCCTATAAGCTGGGAGACTTCCTCAGGATTAGAAGGGGCTATCGCCGCAAACTGCTAATACGTTTAACGCACCTTTGAGATGCAGAGGTTTAGAAACATGCAACAGAGAGGGCGGCCAGGCAGGGACTCCCAGGCCTGGCGCGGGTGAGGATCCGCCTGCAGAGTGCCCAGGACATGGGCAGGCAGCTGGCCGCTGGCCCTGGAGAACCTCTGCGCACTGAGATGGACAGAGGCGACTCCTAGTCACTGTTTGCCATAACGTGTCATCATTTCATTGGACAATAAAACATGTTACTAGTCTGGGTAGTTTTCCACAGCTTCCAACTTCATGGTATTTGCAAACATTCCAGATCACTGTCCACAAAGATCCCCTTCCTCTTTTTCTCTCTTTTGTTTTTCATACTTTTGACCAAAGAGGCCGTGGCATGATTAGATTAGATAACGCTTTTGAAACTTTTTTTAAAAAGCCAATGCCCTAACTCTACCTTCATGCTAAGTCAGAATCAAAGGGCAGCTTCTATGGGAGCATGCAGATTTTAGGTTGAGCCTATGAAATGGGGTTTGTTTTCACACCGGGAGAATGAAAGGACGCTATGGAAACTATTCCTCCCCCTTTTATTTGTGTGTACAAATATAGTGCAAAAGTCTTATTTGCTCTAACAGACAGAGTAAACTGGGGGGGAGGGGACACTACTAATCAAATTCTGAGACCACTTCACAGAACTGAAACATCACTCACTGTGGGGGGCTGGAGCAGGGGCCACCATTACTGAATACTTGTTAAATAAAAGAGAAAATCTTATTCAAAGGAAATCATTTACTCTCATTTGTTTTTTGTTTGTCATATTTAACACACACACACACACACACACACACACACACACACACACGGCCCTTCTGATAGTCCAAGCTTCATAATGAGCACTGGCATTAGAAAGATTTAGAAGCCTGTTGCCAGTGACGGCATTAAGGTGACCCGGAAGGCCCATGACCGAGTCCTCAGTTCCTATGACGAAATGATTCATAGGTTTAGCAAACTCCCCCTGGGCATAGTTATTTTTTTGTTGCTATCGATGTGTATAGTAACGTTAGCAGTGGAAATGACAGATGACGTCTCATTTTAAATATGCCAGAGATTGGACTTCTGGGAATTCGGAATAAGGGAATGGGCAGAAGGGATTTGTCGTCTTACGTTAATTGTATGGACCAGACACAATGCTCGAACTTTGACATTTCAGTCAACCTGCATGGCAACCCAATGACGTCTAAGCTACAACTCCAAATGATAGCTGAGGAAAAGGAGGCCCAGAGAGGTCAGGGGGCTCACCAGACGTCACCCAGCCAGAGGGGCTGAGACAGGACTCACACCTCTGTTTCCACATTTAGAGTCCATCATTGTCTCCATATACCATGTTGCCTTCTTTTTAGACAAGAGATGATTGCACTCTAGTAAGGTGAAGTGATGGAAACACTTTTTACAGCACATTTAAAATCCAGGTTCTCTACTTCAAAGACCTGCAATCTATCCACTACAGTGACATATGGAGGTTAATTTACAGTATAAAATATTTTGGGGCTAGATTCCCATTAACATAAAGTTTACTAACTCACAACTTTAAAGTACATATAACATGTGCAAATCTTCACTTTCTAGCATCGAAGAAGCATTGGATAATGAGTGGGGTGAGTTTTTGAACGTTGCATTTTTACAGTTAGAAAACGAGTTATTCTGAAGGAAAAGCAATGCACCTTGCACATTTCCTCATGATTCTCAAGTCTGACACGAACGCCAATAGAACACGCTTTTAAACTGAAATTAAGTGGAATGAATTTCAGTCCCGAGTGGAATTCCTGGCGTGTATATTCCTCAGACAACAGATGTGAAACCATAACATGATAAGGAAATCAATATGGCAGCCTCAAACATCTTTCCCGCAATTTTAGATTTTAAATAATTTCAGGTAAAATAAACAGGGAGAAACCGTGGCATGTCATTCAGACCGAAGTTATGGGGCTTTCACAGCAACCAAACCACACAACCTGTGTGATAGTCCAGGACTCCTCCCCATTGATTTTTGTGTCTCCCACTGGCGGCTCAGAGATGGATGCAGCTGACCTTTATCGGCCGGCTCAGTTACAGTTCCCTCTGTGAGCATCGCTCGTTTTAATTCCGCTCTTTTAAGAACAGTTTGCACACTGTCAGGAGAACGGAGGAAAACTCGGTTCTCAGACACAGATAAACCCTTGTTCTACAGGCCCGAATCTCTGGTGATTTATTAATGCAGGAAGCTAAATCCCCGAAAAGCCACACATAATTGATTTTCTTGGCTTTCAAGTAATTAGAAAACAGTAATCTCTAGATTATTGTTAAATCTAAAGTACATCACTGTGTAACAAGTAACCCATCTCACACAGTTTGTGACTCAAAAAATATTTTTAGATACAGTATTTGGGAGAAAGAGCTAAAACATAATTAAGTTTTTCAGAGAAATGGAGGGTCTGTACTGAGAATTCAAGAAATTATTTTGTTTTACATGCATAATTATTTTTGAGTACCATAGAGAGAAGCTAACATTTCCGTGGAGGTAAAACTTAAATTATTTTTCTGGCTTTAAACACCCTCTTATTAAATATCCGTGTTTCCATCACACAGGCGATAATCGCTATAAGTGACATCTCAGCTCCCAGGATCCCCAGGGGTTCTCACTGCCACAGCAAAAGCTTTGAATTACCTGCCTGAGAAGCTACATATTCCCACGAGTTATTGCAGAATTGCCCTGGGTGTGGGTATTCTTAGACGTAAGTGGTATTCTCAGTCTTCATGTCAAATCAGAAGAGCTCCAAATTTCCAAATCTTTACTGATCAGGAGTTATCTTCTTTAGAAATCACACGACATAGTTGGTTCTTTATAATTATTTGCTGATTAATTTGGGACCAACTGGAAATCAGAGGTGGCTTCCTGAGGGCGACTGAAGGAAGCCTTGCTGAAAGGCACAGATGTTGAGTTGTAAGGGGGCTTAAGCATCATCCATATTAATGGAAGAATTTTCCCCACATCATGGCTTGTGTCTGTGTCTGTGTCTGGGGCCATGGGGCATGGCCAGTGCTCCCCAAAGTTCGATACTCAAGATAATGTTAGGAGATATACAGATGACCAAGTTTTATTTGGATATGTAATCATTTAAAAATCCAATTAAACAATCTAATTAGCATGTTGACACTTCTGTACTAATTTATGTATTTACAGTGACTCTAAGCAAGCATCTTTTGAATCAACGGAAGGAAAAGTATTGGTAACTTACAGTACACGGCTGTATTTACAAAGCGCTTGTAAGAAACAATAAGTGTGATTTCCCCTATTTGGGGTTTCAGTCTACCTTTTTCCATTGGCACAAAGGATTGTAAACTGACTTCCATCAACCATGAGTAATGAATTAGCACCTCTTTTATAGTCTTCAAGAGACCAACTCAATAGTGAATTTTGATTTTAATTTCTTTGACCTACTCTTTTGAATATTATGTTGTGCAAAACCTGGTCCATGTGGCATTACACATGCAGTTACGGAAACTTTCACAGTCTGAGTATTTGGACCAGAAATGTTCTTTAGGCCTCCGTTCTCACCCACAAAACGGTCTGTATGTCCAGATTCTGTGGGCTCGTCGGAGTGGACGATTTAAATGTGGAATGAGACTTTAAGGTACTAAGAATAAAACACTTTTTCAAATGTAGAAAAACTGTAAAACCTTAATTGAGACGAGTTATCCAAAATACATCTCCAAATTTTAGCATTCCACTCACTTTGTAAATTCTATGTTTTGCTTCAGTATAAGCAGCTTGTTTTGCTCATGAAACTAAAAAAAAGGGAAAATTGAATGTCTAGAGGATAAATTCAACTCGCGCAGCTAGAAACTCAAATAGATTTCTGAAATATTAATCAATGCATAAACAGCCAGCTCACTCAGCCACACATTATTTTTAGTAATTGGTTGGCATTACCACCCAAAGTCTTGATTGACTGAACGGTGTATTTTTCAACTGGTTTTGTTTGCCACCGAGGACAGAGATGGCCCCACGCCACGTGTACAATTAGGGGAGCCTAAACTGTGGGTAAAGTCATTAACTGAGGGTCATTCTTCTTAGTTCCTCACCTTCATCATTAGCTCCTTGTTAAAAACCAGCCCTCTAATTTTGTTAATGTCATTATTGGAGTTGGATAAATTCACCTACCAGCCCAGCCGATTTGTTCCCATTTTGTTGTAATTGCTGTCTTAGCAACAGCTTCTTGTTCCCTGAGACTTCATATATAACCTTAGGAAAACACATTTATAACTAGCAAACTAAAACTTTTCTCCTTCTAAATTCTGCATAGGTGACAACTGACTTCCAACTGTGCCGCATGGAAATTTATTTAATATTTGTAGTTTGGTTTCTGGCTAATGGTAAAAAAAAACACCTGTAGAAATAAAGCTTACCTTAAAGCAGTGCTTATTTATACAACATGACACATCCTTTTACTATGCAAGTCCTATGTAAAAACACTAAAATCTCATATAAAATTTTTCTTTTTTAATTTTGATAAATTCTACCAGCAACAATTTATCAATTATCTTCAGCAGTTGACAAGTTTGCCTACCTAATCAATATCCTATTTGCATAAAATAACCTTTTTACTTACCTAGGTTTGCCTCATTATTCCAAAGGGGGAAATCCTAAGACTTTGGTGACACTTAAACACCTCACTAGGTCCTCTGCGGGCGTGTGTGGGTGGGTGTGTATTCGGGGTGTGGGTGGGTGTGTATTCGGGGTGTGGGTGGGGGTGTATTCGGGGTGTGGGTGTATTCGGAGAGAAAGCTGGACAACTGGTGGCTGAGGCCTTGGAGCTGCCATGAGGAGAAGGAGCATGTCCCTGGGGGAAAGGCCGCCAGAGGGAGGAAAGGCAGAGGGGGGTGTGGTTGGTAAGAGGAGGAGGGGACCATGGGGAACGAAATGTAGGAGGAGGGAGATTAGTAGAGTGATCCTGAAAGGCAAGTAGCGGCTGCACTAGGAACTGTATTCCATACTTGCCTATGAGTTTGAGTTCTATTTTATAGGCAATGGAGAGCGGCAATGGAGAGTGGCAATGGAGAGCGGCAATGGAGAGCGGCAATGGAGAGCGGCAATGGAGAGCGGCTGGAGTTGCAGCCAGTGGGCTGATGGCGGCCTTTTTTCGGAAGGCGACCTTTACAGCATATACAGCTCGCCTGGAGAAAGACAGGCTGCTCAGAGCCCCCAGCTACGACCTGCCCCGTTTCCGTTCATCGCAGAGCGCTGCTGCTGGGGTACCGTCTTGTCCCTGGGTTTTTGCATAAAAGCAGCACAGAAGACTTGAGTGTTTTCTAAGGTCCCACCGTTTGTGCACCGGGTTGTTAGTGAACTCTCTGGAGTCACAGAAGGGAACTCTAGCAGATGCTGCGAGTCTCCCGTCGCCATGCAGAGCTCAGCAAAGAAGTCGAGCTGAGATGAGTTACCTGTGCTTCCCAGCCGAGGGTCTGCATGGCTCTGGGTGCGCACGGCCCGTGGCCTCGCTCCTCGCGGCTCTGGCGAGGAGGAGAGACGGGTCCGTGTCATCTCCGAGGGAATCCCACACAGACAGCCAGGCTCTCCTGCGGTCACTCAGTGTGCACCTCCGGGGATGAACAGCATCTCCAGGTCTGCTCTAAGGGCAGCTCTTCCCCCCATGAGCCCCCGGGGACCCGGGGGGAGGACAGTTGGGGCCAGCAGAGCTGATGTGCAGACCCCACCCCCCGTGGCCCCGGCTGTGCTCGTGCTCGCACATCTCATGTCCCTGTTGTTGCTCAGGGCGTGCTGAACTCTTGGGCCCCTGCCCGCTGCTCCAGTTCCCCAGAGGCTGAAGTCGCCCATTACTCTGAGCAGTGCTCTCTGAAATGTCCTGATATTAACTGTCTGTCCACCCAGACACCTACCCGGGCCTGTCCCCAGAGTCCCCGGTGAACCGACCCCACGCAGCCGCTGGGAAAGCCTCTGGACTGACCCGGGTTTCACGGAGATGGAACCCCCGGTCTGGAACAGACCAGGAGAAAAAAGTAGGGTCTGATCGCAGCCCCACGGCAGTCAGTGCTGGGTCGGTGTGGTGGAAGTCAGTCCCGCAGTCATTGAACATGGGGTCAATTAATATTAAGTGACATAGGGTCAATTAATATCTCTTTGAGAGGAGTTGAGAATATAAAGTACAGTGTAGAGCAATTACTTATATTATTTCACATAAAACTCTTTTCAAAAAAATAAAGATATTTTTCTTTATTTAAAATGTATCTTTATTGTTGAAAGTATTACAGATGTCCCTTTGTTTCAGTTTTTTCCCCCCCATTGATCTCCTCCACCCT
>NW_005871141.1:4551857-4563375 GCF_000147115.1 Myotis lucifugus | reverse complement strand
GTATGCAGATTTTGAGGCTAAGGGCAATTTAGCTTCAGGCTCGAGGTGAAAATCTGCCCTCTCTTACTACTAAAAAAATGAATTAGAGGCCTTGCCCATATAAGACATTATCCTATAATAACAAAAGGCTAATATGCAGATCAACAGACCAGCAGAACAACCCGGTTGCTACGACATGCACTGACCACCATGGGGCAGATGCTCAATGCAGGAGCTGTCCCTGGTGGTCAGTATGCTCCCGCAGGGGGAGCGCCGCTCAGCCAGAAGCTGGGCTCATGGCTGGCTAGCGCAGTAGCGGTGGTGGGAGCCTCTCTGGCCTCCACAGCAGCACTAAGGATGTCTGACTGATGGCTTAGGCCTGCTCCCCACTGGCAAGTGGACATCCCCTGAGGGCTCCCAGACTGCCAGAGGGATGTCTGACTGCCAGCTTAGGCCCAATCCCCTGGGGAGCAGGCCTAAGCCAGCAGCTGGTCATCCCCGAGGGGTCCCAGACTGTGAGAGGGCACAGGCCGGGCTGAGGGACCCCCCGAGTGCACAAATTTTTGTGCACTGGGCCTCTAGTTGTTAATAAGAAGATATTATACTTACTACTACATCTAATATTGAGATCTAGAAAGCATCTTTATTATTTTAGTTCTGGTCTTTCTCAGGGCCAAGGGGACCAAAAGTTTATTTTTCACAGAAGTTTTAAACTATTTTTTAAACTTTTCTTTGTTATTATTATACAACCATTATCCTTCCTCTCTCTCTACAGTCTTCACTACATAGGACTATGACATCATACCATGATGGACATGGCCAGGCATGATCATTCTCCAGGCACGAAGGGTAAGGAGGAGGTCAGAAGTCTTGAGTTGTATTCAAAATAAGATGCCAACAGTGTTTCTAGCAAATTCCACTACACGGCAAGATCCATGCACCAAATAAACAGCATGTGGAAGCAGATGATACCGCAATATCGGAATGTGTCCCCCTCCTGGGAGGCCTCTGGCCCCTGGGCGCTGGGTCTTGCTGCCTTTCATGAAGGCGCCATTACCCGTTCCTCTCCCACAAACCCAGGGGCATAGCCAGTCGGTGCCTGGAATTTGCTGTCTCCATCTCACCCTGGAAGTGGCATTTGTTCACGCTCTGAGGGAACTAGGTTCTTGTAAACTGTGCTAAGAAGTTGCTCATTTTTGCCTTCGATGTTGACAGCAAAATACCGAGTGGGACACCTGCTGTCTCCAACCCAGAGACACAGGCGTGTGGCCCCAGCTGAGGGGGGTGCCGGGCCTTTGACGGCCTCACCGCGACCTGGAACCTGTCGAATGGCTCAGGCTCATTGTAGCCATAACAGCTGGTCACTCCGAGGGATCACGAGTCCCTGTGTGCACATGGCTCCTCCGGGGCCAGCGCTAACGGGGTGATGCCCGTCGCCTGACTTCTATCACTTCCCATGGGAATCAGTCCCCGTGGCCGTGTCATGGGTCTGACAGCCGTTCCCACTGAATTTTCCAATGGATTCTGACAACTTCTGTTCTTCAGCTCAAGGCTGCGCCCGGTTCCCTAGGTGAGTCTGACAATGCGATGTTTCTCTTCATCACGGCGCTGGTTCAGGACTGTCGGCCTCGGAGCCCTCGGCACCTTTGAGAGAAGTGAGGCCTCCACGTCTCCTCCATTGCCAGGAGGGGAAGCTCCGGCTGAGCGGAGAGGGGGAAGGCGAATTGTCATTATTTAGGTAGAAGCCGAGTTGAGTAATTTATTACCGGGGCTGGGAAGGCCGATGGAAAAAGACAGACAGAGCCTGTGCCTCAGGGTTTAAACACATTAAAATAAATCCTCCTGCAAGAGTGCAAATGTTCACTGTAGAATTTCCCGCCAGAGCTCTACGCCCTCGGTTTGGGTTTGGGTTTGGTTTCTGCCACCTGAGAAGGAAGTTTTGTTTTGCTCTTTGGCTTCTGGCCTTCGCCTCATCGCTTTCTCCTCCTTCGTCAGATCTGGGGTCTGACTGCTTCCTGTCGCTTGACACTGTGTGTCCACTAGTCCCCTTGTTTGCATGGGATGGGAGTGTGTTTTCTAGTCCCCATTTTTCTGTTCCAGTTATAGGTTTTGGGCTCCTGATAGTTAATCCTCTGGGCTGCAATAAACAGACATTTCCAACTCCAACCGGCTGAAACATTAAAGGTATTTACTTTCTCACATGACTGAAAGCTCAGGTCCCAAGGGGCCCCCTGTCATTATGGACCCAACTTCCTCCAGGTAGTTCCTTGCTCCGGCCACCTCCACCTGGGAGTCACGATAAGGCTGCTCCTTCATGGTCACAGCGTGGCCCCAGCTGCTCCGAGGCTCCGAGGACGTCTGGGGGGGAGGATGGGGGAGGGAGGAGCATCGTTCATTCCCACAGTAGGCATTTTACGTCTCCCAGTAGGCGCTTCTCCCTGTTTCAGAGGCCACATTCAGATCACATGCCCCTGCATTCCTTCGCCATGAGCAACATGGGCGGTGGCTAGAGCAGCGGTTCTCCAGGGCAGTGAAGGGCCCGCAGCAGCACCTGGGGATGTTAGCCACGCCGATTCTCAGCCCCACGGACCTCCTATGGGATTGGAAACCCTGGCCGTGGGACCCAGCAATCCCGGCTTTAACACACCCTTCAGTGATTCCGACTCAAGTTCAGGTTTGATTTTCACTAATCATCTGAGGTAGAATGGATTCAGGAAACACGAATGTGACCTCCCAGCATCTCCTGTAGGAGAGAACTGAGTTGTGAAGTGATGGTTCTTTGAACAACGGTGGTTTGTAGATTAGAGTATATGTTTTGTATTTCTTTTATTAAATATATCCCAATTGTATATTTTATTCTCTTTAATGCTATTGCAAATTGGATTCTTTTCCTAATTCCATTTTGGATTTTTCATTGCAGGTATAGAAATAGAAATTACTTCCTTATATTATGTGTATTCTGCAACACTGCCAAACCCACTTATCAATTCTAACAGTGTCTGTGGATTTCTTAAGATTTTCTATACATAAGATCTTGTCACCTATATAGAGAGACACTTTTCTTCCATTCCAACGTGGATACCAGGCTTCACTTCTCACCAAACACTCCAGATCACATTTTGGAGACTCTTATTTAAAACGACCAAAGGACGAGAAATATACCCAAATAACATATGAAAAATGTATGCTATTTTAGAATTACTTGAATATTTAGGATAGGAAATTTTTTATTTACCCCACATCAGGCTCTGTTGGAAATGCTTCCTATTTTATATAGCCTTGGAAATAAATATTAATAATCTATTTTATGGATGAGAAAACAGAGGCTCAGAGACCTCAACACCAGGGAGTTCAAAATCAGCAGATGGAGTAGGGATCTGAACTTGGGCTGTCTGACTTTAAGAAGTCAGACTTAAGAAGTCTTTCCAAGTGTCACTACTCAACAGAATACTGTAGAAACGGATGGGATAAGCAGAAAAGAAGGTAATTCCGGTAGCCTGCAGATCCACACTGGGCTCTGGAGAACACGGCCCTAGGCCATTCCCACCTGGGTGCTCAGTCCCCGGCTGCCTGGGACACCAACTGTGTGACCGGCCTTCTTGATGGCTTCCCCCACCTGCCGCTGAAGGGACCCTCAGTTCCTCCTGCACCCCTCAGTCTTGTCAGAAAGGCCACTCTCCTCTTGAGCTCTCCCTCCCACCACCACCTACTGGCCCATGGCAGGATCCCCTGGGTCCGCTGTTAAATAGTTTTCAAGTGTAAGGAAAATGTTAATATTTTTAAACACAGCATACTGTTTTATAGCAAACTCTTTTCTTAGTAGAAAGGGTAAATGAAAAATAACAATAAAAATATAGTATAGTAAATATATAAACTAGTAACACAGTCGTTCATTATCAACATCACGTGCTATGTATAGCACATAATAGGTATTATCCAGTATAATGTCCTGTACACAATTTCATGGGCTTCACTTTTCTACAACGTGTAGGAGGGTTGTTTACACCAGAATCACCACAAGCAATGCCTTGGGCTCCACTATGACAATGGCTACGACATCATTAGGTGATAGGTTTTCTGTTTAACACTCAATGGAGTTGATTAAGAATTCTGTTTGGTAGGTATTTATGTGACATGCACTCACTTCGGGTTTAGCAGTTTCCTGATATAGATATCTGCACAGGAACCAAAAAAATGATGTCTTTCAGCTCCCAACCATTTCACAAGTTCTAGAAGAAACCGTCGGCTCTGGGCCAATGAGAGTTGCCTCTGGATAGAATCCATAAACCCCCTGGACCCAGGATTTCTAAATGACTGATCCACAAACCGACGACTACATTCACCTGTGTCAATTAAAAATGTGCACCCCTGACCTCACAGAGCTGATATGATGGGAGCAGATGCAGGGAGTTCTTGTTTTCTAAGTCATTCGGTCACATGAGAAGGAAAGATAGAACAGCCACTGGACTTCAGAAAATCTGAGCTTAGGTTAAGAGCGCCCAGTAGTCTGAGCTTCTGGGCCATGGGGACTGTTTGTGGGCTACTGTATAGCATGATGAAAAGTCTTTTTCAGTTGAACATTTTGTGAAAAAGGAAACAGCAAAATACTCCCCCAAACCTTGCACCCCTTCACTGCCATTAGCTCTGTGTCCCTACCTACCGGCCTGGGACTTGATCCTTCCCAGTGGCTCCCTCGCTATTTCCACAGCTCAAGGCTCTGCCCATACTTAGGCTGCTGGTGGTAATTGCATCCTTATCGGTGTTTGCTGCTGGCCCTCTAAGCCTTTCCTAGTTTCTCCTCGCCTCTCTTTACTTTTCTCTGGGGGGAAATTCCAGTTAGGGGACTGTCTCCTTAAGAACTTATTCCAGTATCAGTGGTTTCCTAAAGGAGCCTACCTTTTCATTCATTCAACAGAGAATTGTAAAATATTTAGTAGGCATCAGGCACAGTACAGCATCCTGAGAATGTAACACAAAATAATCAAATATGGCCACTCATTTATAATTTAGTGTGGGAGGGCAATGCTAGAGCACCAAACAGTAACACAAGTAGATGAACAAGTGCAAATCATGTGATAACTGCAATGAAGGAAAGGTACACGGTGCTGAGAGAGAGCAGATCCAAGGAACCTAATAGAAACGAGTAGATCAGGGAAGGCCTCCTGGAGGTGGTGACATTGAACCTGAGACCTGAAGTGTAAGTAGGAGTTCAGTGCTAAGATGGGCAAGACTATTCCAAGCAGAAGAAGTAGCATTGAGAATCACACTGAGGTTTTAAGTTTGACATTTCACACTGGTAGAAATGTTTTTTAAGCCAAAGATAAAACATGTTTTTTCACTATAGCTGACAGGGGAAATAGATGCCTATGTAAGAAATGAATGTTGGATATAGTGAAAGAAAGCAGTGACTGAAGGAGAGACTGGAGTGTCTACCACTTAGCCTCTTTCCAGAATGTTCTTTTCCTTATATAATAGAACCAGAGTTTCATGACCAGGTTGCCACAAATTATATCAAATTATTTTTTTCTCTTGCTCTTTACTATTGTGTCTCCCATAACGAAGATCCTCTGCCTTTTACCATTCTGCTTCTTGCTCTCACCATCAGAGCCTCTGGCACTGCTTACTCATCAGAATGACCTTGGCCATCTAGAAACTGCAGGCTTCCAACCAACTCAGAACCGCCACTGACCTGGGATGTCCTGGCAGAGACTCAGGAAGCCACTCTTTTAAAAGAAGCTTCTCAGGTGAATGGAATATAAAAAAGGACTGGAAAACCCAGTGTGCCCCTGGCCAAGGTGCTTGCCCACTCTGTGACTCAGTTTCCTCGACTGTAAAATAGGAATCATAATAGTACCCATCTGGTGGGGTTGTTGTGAGTATAAAACGAGGGAGAGAATATTGAAAAAAATACATTTTTATTTATTTCAGAGAGGAGGGGAGGAGAGAGAGAAACATCAATGATGAGAGAGAAGAATTGATTGGCTGCCTCCTGCACGCCCCACACTGGGGATGGAGCCCGCATCCCGGGCCTGTGCCCTGACCGGGAATCGAACCCTGACCTCCTGGTTCATAGGTCGATGCTCAACCACTGAACCATGCCAGCTGGGTGAGGGAGAGAATCTTGTCTTCATGTAACATATTTGGATAGGAGTCACAACCACCGAAGGAGTCACAACCACTGAAGGTCGAGGGCTTTGGGGACTCAGGGTTGTCCTGAAGACAGGACTCCCATGCCCCGTTCCTCTCTGGCTCTGAGATCGGAGGGCACCTTGGGAGCCCCTTTAAGAGCTGGGCAGCCCGCCACGCAGGGGAGAAGGTGGCACGTGGGTACTCACCCGCCAGGGCTTCCCGCCTGCCTCTGCAGCTCTGCCTCCCCGCGTCCCACCCCGCAGCTGGCCCGAGGCTGTCCGTCGCCAGACCTGCTTCCTGGGAGACGGGCCAGTCTGCGCTGGGGCTGGCCGGTCAGAAGGCTGTTTTCATGGGCACGGCGACTGGTACGAAGGTCAGCAGAGGACCCCGCGGCCGGATGAGCAGGGCTCCTTTTCAGGAACTGACAGGCCCCGGGGACAGAGGCCTGAGGTTGCTCTCCGTGAGGGTGGAGAAGCCTGGGCTTCCCCGGGCATCTGGGCGACCCAATGCGGGCGCCTGCTGGGGACCACCCTGCGCAGAGGAGAGCGAAGCCGAGAGAGGAAGCAGAGCTGAAGACAGTCCTGAGGATGCTGCTGTCGCTGGAAAGACGGATCCAGCCATTTCCGAAACCAGCGCGCACCTCCCGGGGCTGGGCTCTGCTGAGACGTCCCTGGTGGAAGGTCTCCATGTTTATCCGTTGGTGTAACCTCTTGGAAACAGCTTCATGTACAACCCGGAGTGCTGCACGGTGCTGGGGTGTTTTCCTGACGTGTGTGCGGTCAATGTGGATTGTCCCCGGGATGAGACGTTGTGTGTGAGGAGAGGCTGAGGGCGTCACCCTCAAAGAAGCCGGAGAAGCCAGTGACGAGTTGCAGACGAGCGACGAAGGCAGGCTGGCCACCGCTTCAGCTCTCTGTATTGTAAGTACCGAAGAGCAAACGTCTCAACATGGTTAAGCAAATGAATCAGACACAGTTACCGCAAAATGCTTAAAAACCGATTTACTATCTGACTCGGGACTTCTGCTCTTGTGGTGAGATGATCTCCGACGAGAGTGGATCTGAACTGTCTGTGAAAGGAAACAACCACAATCCAAATGCTGTTCCCACAGCTTCTGCAAGAGTCTTTGCCTTACACTAACGCTCTCCAACACTGGGTTCTATTGGGAGAACTATGCAACGCTACCTTGAACGCAAACGGGAATGCAGTTGCAAAGAGCATGACAAGTTAATGAAAATCAGCCTGGTCTATGCAGCACAACAACAACAAAGTTGACAAGAGTCATTATGTGACGCTAGTTGTCGTGAGGACTGAGGTAATTCATCTGAATTTGAAATTTAGATCTTTTCCCACCCTCGTTGATGCAATTACCCGTTAGACTTACTAATGCACATTTTTCATGCCACGCTGGTAAGAACTGAATGGAGAGGTGAGGCGGCTGCAGGAGAGAAGGGGTGGTGGCGAGTCTGATGCTCGGGGAAGAAAGAGTGCGGGGAAACTCCAGCTTTTATTGCACAATCCATCACTAACGCACGCAGAGAGCCACACTACCTTTATCGGGATACAATGCAAAAAGAATAGCTATGAACCCAATACGTCTCCAGTTTGACTACTCAAGGGGGAAAACGCTGAAAGTAACGAGTTGCAAGTGAATGAAAATATCAGCATTTTAGAAAGGAAACGCGAGCATCCCTTATCATCGCGTCCCCGAGTTTTAGGTCGGAGACACATCTAGGTGGGCCGAGGGCCTTGGCCAACGTCGCACAGAGACTTACTGGCAGTTCTGTTGGTGCTAATCAATGATTATTTCCTCCTCTGATATATACAGTGGTTAGAAATGATTTACAGCTCAGGTAAGGTTCTTCTACTGGACGCGTTTCCGGGGAGCACCAGCGTGGAGATTCTCCAGTGGCTGAGAATGGGTATTCCAGTTATGCGCCCTGGAGTTGGGGAAGTAGCCAGGAGATGGGCTTGGAGGTGACCCACTTGTTGTGAGACGGACCTGGGCCAACAGCTCCATTGGTCACCCAATGACGGCCATATTCTGGGTCTCCTGGAATTAGCGTCAGTTCAGAGCTAGCGTCCAGCAATTCCTGGAATTCTGGTTCTTTCCTGTTCCTCAATGCACAGTCACCCTGCAAAAGGGTAGAGTATTTAGTAGCACCCTGGAGTCTTTTGGAATCCCGTGGGGGGTTTTTAAGTAAAAATTTACGTTTGTAGAATAAGATGGTCTGTAATCCACAAGACAGAATAGCGTGTCCTGAGTTTAGCTTAATTCTTCAGAAACAGGAAAAAGGAAAGAGGAGAGAAGTCTGGAGAGGGTAAGAGTTAATGGGGAGAGATGTCAAAAACAAGGGAAGATTTACTCATTTCCTCAGGACATGCTATTAATTCTCAGAATTGCTGGCGAGCAGCTTGCTCCAAAGCAGACATAAATATTGTGGCTCTACAAGAGGTCATTTTTATTCACTGACATTGAATGTGATCTGTTAGGATCTGGCAAGATAGCCAGGGTCTGGCCACAAGACTACTCTTTGCAAACCACCACCACCACCACCGAAACCCTCGGACCTGCGCGTCTCAGACTGGCCAGGCATGTGACACTCTCCCGCCACATGCTTACAAACCCTGTTTTCAGGGATGCTCTCTCCTCTCTGCAGTCTTGGCCATCGGTGACTCATGAATATTCATAGAATACCAATGTGGATAGATGTATGCCCTACGAAGTTGTAGGAGCCTTATAAGGAGTCTTTCTGGAAAGAACAGCAACACAATTGTTTGAAGTTAATATAATGATTCACGTGGCAGTGCTACTCACAGTAAATACACAAAAATATAACACCCCAAAGGGCCCCCAAAGTCGAAACTGAATAAATGAATATTTAAGGATCCCATCCAGATGCTGAGCATACACCTGAGATCTCATTTTCTTCTTACTCAGAACCGGCTTCAGGGCAGAAGGCTCTCTGCCTCCTGGAATCCCACCTCGGCCAAGTTCACTCGGCGCCTTGGCAGGAGCCAAGGATGACCCGACTCGCCAACTGTCAGCGGAGAGCATCCCTGTGAGAGGCCCCCAGGGGAAAGCTGCCGACCTGCTGCTGCGAATTAAAAGACTCATGCGATTTCCATTTCCACGGGTACTGCCTTCACAGAATTAGAATTGGTGAACATTTTTTTTCGAATGCACACCTGCCATTACCAGCTCAATCTAATTGATGTAAAACATTTCAGAAGAATGAGAAATAGAACGAAAACGTATGAAATGTTTCCATTAGCACAAGTTTGCCATGGAAGTATATCCCCACTTCCCCATCTAGTCTAGACTGCACATAACTCTTCATAGCTTTTCTGACAACACACATCTCGCCTTTTGGATTTGGGGTTCCAGGTGGCCGGTCCGTGTCTCTCGTTGGCGTTAGGCTTTCGGACATACCTTTGATCCAAAGCAACCTGGGAGTGTCCACCTAACTTCCTGCCAGTGGTTCAGTAAATGGACTTCTGATTTCTGCTGATTATGGAATCGCTTCTGGGGATGGATCTAAAATGCAGGCACTGACCCTTCGTGTCAATCATAAAATCCTGAGTCCAGAATTCGGAGGCAATTTCATTGTTTACTGTGTATTCTGGCAGCGCGATCATCAGCAGCCTGATTGCTTTATGGATCTGTCTCTCTCCTGAGCAAACTTAAAATACGGCTCAGTAAACCCACCTCGGTTTATTGAGCATGTCAGAGCTGGCTGCTGTCCTTGTTCCTCCTGCTGGTCCACATTCTTTGGCTTTCTGCATCCGAAGAGAGTTTTAAAAGTGAGAATTTTTCTCAGTGTTACTCACCATGCTTTTCTCAGCTAATTACAATGCAATGGGTCATGGAGAAAGCACTGGAGAATATCTTACAGTAAAAATAATTTCTATTTTTAAGTATATTTCATAAGAAATGCAAAGTGGTGTGAGCCTAATTTATATGAACTAATAATTCATAATAAATTGGTTGTAAAAGTCATCTGAAAGCTGTTCCTGGGACTATGAAATATGTAAATATTTATGCCTATTGGTTTTCACCTGCAAGTAACCATCACTGTGCCTGTCCGCACACAGTGCAGGAGAAGCACGCCGAGTTCTGCGTTCATCATCGAGGCGTTTGGATGAAGTGGACGTATAGGCATGTCCATGAGCACGGCCACGGCGCGGAGGCTGGATGGCTCACCTCTGTCTTACTTGCTCCTGAATACTAACTTCTGAGTCATTTTTAATGCCCATTTCTGGCCTTCTCAATTTTTGAAAGATTAATGAGGCCAATTCTCTCTCCATTAAGGTTCTTTGCTAATTCTGTAGCCAGCAGCCACCCACGTGACAGTTAACTGTCACTGGAAAGGCAGGAAATGCTCTCTGCGCAGGATGTAGTTTGTCTTTCTCTGAGATGGGCCCGAACTAATGGGAAACTTCCTGAGATGGGAGCTGGGGTATCAGTGATGTCAGCTCTGCCCCCACACTCTTCTTGATTGGCCTTTAACAGTCACTGATATTGTGCACGTTTTGCACTGCAGGGCGCACAGATGGACTACCTGGGTGAGTTTAAAATGTTCTGGAAAACAAAGACACTTCAGAAGGGTAAAATGGAAAAATAAGAGAAGTGAGGACTTGGAGAGAAAGAAGTTTACTAACTAACCTATAAATTAAAAATTTTAATTCTAGAGGTAAACCAGAAAATTATACTACAGTGGGGCCTTGACTTACGAGTTTAATTCGTTCTGTGACGGAGCTCGTAACGCAAATTACTCGTTTGTCAAATCTTAAAGTGAACGAGTGAGACACGTGATGCTGGGCTGATGTTGTGGCATTCACTGTGACGTTCGCTGCGCCAACTGGCGGTGGGGTATCTGAAGCTGGCTCATAACCCGAATTTTAGCTCGCAACTCAAAGCAAAAAATCGGCCAAGAGACGGCTCGTATCTCAAAAAACTCATTAGTCGGGACACTCGTAAGTCAAGGCCCCACTGTATACTAACATTTAACTGCATTATCACTAAAATGCTGCACGATAAAGAAGTTTTGTAAAGGAATGTCACCACGATGGAGTACAGCACCCACTTTTCTTTCCATGAAATCGGATGGCGGATTCTCGCTGATGTAAATCAGTCTCATGGTTATGCAAGTTGGGTGGATGGCATATACGCACCTAAGAGAGAAGGTGCATACTTGTATTTCTTTTCAAAGACTTCTAGCTTCCTATTTTCAAATTGAGTTAGGAAAATCCTATCACGGCCAATGGAAGCATGGACTAGGCACCGAGGATGCAATGATGAAATGGCCTGTGAGGTGCCACCCTCACCGATCTCGTGGTCTGGTGGGTTGAGGGTGGCAAACATGATATTAACAAACACTCCCAATTCACCATCATCAGTGCTTTAACA
>NW_005871141.1:4508464-4551647 GCF_000147115.1 Myotis lucifugus | reverse complement strand
AGACATAGAAATGCATCTATAAACACTACAGCATAGGGTGAGAGACTGATGTCAGTCCTAGGACTGTAGAAATTTAGTATACCAGAGGGTTAGTGCAACATGAGCAATGTGGCCAGAATGGAGAGTTAAGCAGAGGTCTATCATAAAGGGCCATGCCAGCCAAATGATGGAGTTTAAGTTTGCCCTGAGAACCATTGTGGGGTGGGGCAAGAAGAGCTTCGCACAAGGGGGAGAGAAGATGAAAATGGAGGGATCAAATGGCAACAAGGTCTTTAGGTGGGGCAACTGCCTCTGCAATGAAACAAGACAGACTCTGGAGAAAAATGATGAGTTTAGCTTTGTGTTTACTGAGTTTAAGGGATCTGAGGGGCATTCGGTGGGCATACAGATTCCCAGGAAGTAGATGGCACTGTAGGGAACTGTGAGGGATCAAGTGTCTATGGGTGGGATCACACTGGGAAAGCTCGTAGAGGGAGAAGAAAGGAGGTTCGAGGATAGAACTCTGGGGACATCAACATCTAAGGGGTGAGAAGAGGAAGCACAGTAGCCTGCAGAGAGAACTGAGAATGCAGGCGGAGAAGAGCAGGAACACCAGACAGTCTGTCCTCCCAGACATCAAGGAAGGTTTTTGTTTGTTTGTTTTCAAGAGGCCTGTAGTATCTAATGCTGCAGAGAGCTAAGGTGAGGACTGGGAAGGACTTGCTGGATTTTACAGTGGGAAAGTTATTGTGGGAACAAAATCAGTGGTTGATGGGGGCAGACTGCAGTGAGTTAGGGAGGGTGAGTAGACAGTAATAAAGTGGAGGTGGTGCTTACACAAAGTTTTTTGTTGTTGTTGCTATTAATCCTCACCCAAGGATATTTCTCCATTGATTTTTAGAGAGAGTGGAAAGAGGGGGAGTCAGAGAGAGAGAGAGAGGGGGAGGGAGAGAGAGAGAGAGAGAGAGAGAGAGAGAGAGCGGGAGAGAGAGAGAAAGAGGGAGAGAGAGATCTATGTGAGAGAGACACATCGATTTGTTGTCTTCAATACCTGCCTGACCAGGGCGGGCCATCAAGCCTGCAACCGAGGTATATGTCCCCTTAACCAGAATCGAAGCCGGGTCCCCTTTGGTCCATGGGCCGACACTCTAACCACCGAACAAAACCGTCCAGGGCTACACAAAGTTCTTTTAAGAAGACAAAGGGGAGGAAATGGATAGGTTGGGGGAAGAGGAAACTATGGTTGACAGGTCTGGATATTTGAGTTTTGTTATTCTTAGGTGAGATTGAGCCATATAAATACAGACACAAGGAAGTGATAGAGAAAGAGGTGAAGATACAAGAAAAGAGAAGAAACAGAAGATGGGAAGCATCACTGAAGAAGACCCCTTGGGAAGCAGAATATGAGTGGGAGGAGGAGGAATAGAAGGGAGAAGAGGATGAAGTAGTAGCTGAGAGAAGAGCGAGATGGGGGGTGGAAGTAGGTAGGTCTGTAGTTGTTAGAAGGAAGCTCTGAGAGTCTCCTTTGGGGAGAGCTGATCTGCAGAGACAGTGGGGAGCAGATGTGCTTGGGGCACGGAGGAGGAAAGGACACCAGAAATGGCCTCTCTGGAAAATGGGAGAGAAAGATCAATAGGGAACACGGACTGCCAGGCAACAGTAGGAGCCCATCCAGTTATCCCGGCACCAGTCTGTGCTGTGTGATTTTCTATCACAGGCCACAGTCGCCAGATATAAAAACAGACGGCCAGATGGGGCTGGAGGAATGATACTTGAAAGGTAACACTTTGTGAAACAGTCTATGAGGTTTCTTCATGACCTGCGGAGACCGTCCCCACAGGAATATTCCAAATTGATTAAGTGACTACGAAAGAGTACATTTTCCCCAACACCCTGAACCCAGGAAAGTCGGGGGAGACTGGCCAGTGTATACAGATATTCTAATTACTGGGAAGATACAACTCCATGAATATGACACTCATTAATTAAATAATTTCTGGATTATACATAAAACCCTATGTGACTGTTTAGGATGATTAGTCACCCGAAAGTCATTTAACTCTTCAGAAGATGCAAAATGAAAATCTAGACTGCATGGCTCACAAACATTGTGAGTCCTGGATAAACAGTCGGGGACTCCCCTCTCCGGCCTGTCTCCCCCATTTCTCTTCATTGAACTCTTTACTGGGGCCTCCTGTGTTCCAGGTGCTGTGGTCCTGACCCTCAGGGGACTGCCCGTTGGGAAGACAGACACAAAAGCAAATGTTTACAACCCAGACTGACTCGCGTGAGAGACAGACTAAAGGGTTGAGAATAGTGAAGGGGAGGCTAGTGGTTAATTCTGTTACTGGATTAGTACAAAAAATACCTACTTTCAATCCTGTGCATAAAAATATAATTTTTGGTAATCTTTGACTTGGGTCAACATAACAGAGCAAACATTTCATGAAAACTAAGGTTTTTCTGTTATTTTAAAAAAATCCATTTTTTTCCAAGTTTTATTCCCCTTTAATCTGTGATGAACTGGATCCTATGAAATTTCCCGTCAAACCTCCCAGTTGCTTGCTTTACTCTTTACAGATTTGTTTGAAAAGAAAATCACAGAGGAAGTTGTTCCCAGAGACCTGGGTTCTGAGCTGTTGAACTTCCTTTAGAAGTCGGGGCTGCCCCAACAGCAAATCCTTCTCGGCACAGATTTCTCGGCGGGAGAACAGAAGCCATATCTTTGTTCCTGGTGATGCATCTGGTCGCTAGACTTCTCAATGGGGTTATGAAAGGGTTCCTTCCAGCTGCCTTAGGAAACAAACCAGCCATTCAAGAGTGTCCTGAATCCTCTTGTATCTGAAGGGGAAGGGAGGAGTCTTGTGGGGAGAAAGGGCGGTTATCGGAATCGTGTTTTGCTGCCGGTTTTGTTAAGTATTGGCTCTGCCAATGCAAGCCTCTCAGTTGCTCTTTGTAAAAGGAGTCGGCTGGGCCTAGATGATGCCTTGGATTTGGAAGAGTTTATTTTATTAGAAAAATTAGAAAGTTGGGACTAGGTGGTATGACATGTGGATCGATACTCGCTAACAGGAGTTACCATGCTGTCTATGTGAATTATTTAGTGGGGGAGGTCGTTACACTCACACGCACAGTCCACACAAACGACTTGGCAATTATTTTAATCGGTTCTCAATGAACTGCTAGCTACTCCACTGGCATGCCAATGAAGCAAGAAACACCCGAGAGCAGGTTCCAAGGGTCCATGTTCCATATTTGTATTTTTCCATCCATAAATCTGAAGGGAAATCCGTACACCCAAATTCATTTTTCTGTATCCATTTTTCCCAGGATTTTCATTAAATATTTGTAGTACTTTTTAAAAATTTATCTTTATTGTTGAAAGTATTACAGATATCCCCTTTGTCCCCCTTCCACCCCCCATTGAGCCCCCCACCCCCCACCTACCCCTCCCAGGCCCTCACCATGTAGTGTCTAACAAGTCCTAATTTTGACTTGTGGGAGCAGAGGAGAAGATATAATATGGAATCACAGTATCTTGAAGCGGATGTTTATTTTAAAGAACATGCAACTTGACCCCTGATGGAAACTCTCAAACATGTAAACAAAGATGTGTGTGACAGCAGAAAATTAGAAGCAATTTTAATACACATCAACTGGACAAATAAATTGCAGCATATTCACATAATAACATATTATAGAGCAGTTAGGTGGCTGATATGTATTGATATATGCAGCTCCAATTAGAACTCTAATCAATATATAATTAGAGCTACATGTATCAACATATAAATAAATCTCAAACACTGAATGTTGAATGAAAAAGCAAGTTGCAAAGGGTATATGCAGATAGAAAACTTTTTATTTGGGGCTAAAAATAAAAGGACTACAGATAAGTGTTAAAAATTATAGAGCCATGCACAGGAATGTGGCGGTAAAGGTCAAATTCAGGAGGGTGGTTAGATGAGAACAAGGAAGCGCGTACGGCAATCAGAGGAGGAAAGAAGCTAGAATCTGGGGAGAATAATCCACTTGTTCAAGGACACAAAACAGGCTCAGTGCTTCCCACCACCAAATGCTATCTCTCGATCAGAGCGCCTCTGTGAGTGTCTTTGTTTATTTGCTAATATCTGCTTCAGACACACAGTGACAGCCACTGGGAATGTAACATGGTAAAGGGCCTCCAAAGGCCATTCGATGGAACTCCACATTCCGTTCTCAACTTTTCCTAACGCGGCCATGAAACAATGATCCTGCCTCTGTTAGAAAGGAAGCATCGAAGCATCGCCAAGGGAGACGAAGCCTCTCCGGGGGACACCTTCCTGGCCTCAAGGAAGACCTTTCGTGAGGGGCGGGAGGGAGAGCTAGAGTCGTGGGGACGAGCTAAAGCTACAGGAAATAGGAATCCTGCTCTGTTAACGGGATTGTTTTGTTCTGATTCAAGAAAGCACATTCTGACCTGGCTGGGAGTTGTATGGCCCGGGACCTGGGAGTTAACCTCGAAATGCGGTCCATTCTCCTTATCCGAGAACTGCCTATCATCATGGAAAGAGGAACAACCTTGTTGCCGAAACAATGGAGTCCTGGAGGCACCCGCCCTTTGCAACCCCAGCCTGCATTGTCTGTGACACCCATTCCCCCCTTTGCATACCCATTCTTACTGCTTTTGGAGGACACTGGAGACACACAGTGAAGTGGCCACTGAAATCAAGACCTGGAAGTGTGGGGGCAGCTGGAGCCATAGTAGTGACCAACATGCAAGTCCCCTGCCCTCAGAAAGCACATGTTTTATTGAGAGAGGTGAGCCGTATGTAAATAAAAAGACTGATTATGAATAGAAATCAGTGCCCGGAAGTAACTGTTAAGAAACAATGGGACAGGTGCCGGGAGGGAAAACATCAGCGGTTATCTCATCTACTTTACGTGGGATCTTGAGGGGAGGTGATTGAGCTGCACCCTTAGGATACGGAAAAGTCAGCCATGGAGCAGCTGGGAAGAGAGAACACCTAACTCCAAGGCCCTGAGATGGGAAACCAATAAAAAGGTGAGAGATTAGCCAGCCTATGACCTATGAACCAAGAAGGTCATGAGTCAATCCCAGGTCAGGGCACATGCTCTGTGGGCTCCATCCCCAGTGTGGGGTGTGCAGGAGGCAGCCGATCTATGATTCTCTCTCATCATTGATGTTTCTATCTCTCTCTCCCTCTCCTGTCCTCTCTGAAATCAATAAAAATATGTGTGTTTTTTTTTAAAAAAGGAAGGTGGGATATGTTGGCATCCAGAAGTGGGTAGCGGGAGCATGTGTTCATTTGACTAAAAGAATCCTTGCTGCCCTCATCAAAATTAGAGGAAGTGACCCAAATTAGTGACTTTTAAAAGAAGAGCGATTTTACATTCCTGAGTATGTGGCTGACCGTGGCATCACACCTGTCCACGCACAGGTGGCTTAGCTCCAGCTCAGACAAAGGTTCGCTGGAAGGAAACAGAATTTCAATGCAGCAACATCACAGCCAGAATGAACAGCCTGATCTGGGGGGAAGGAACACACTTTCTTACCGCAGAGGCTCAAGAGGAAAGAATGACAACAATCCAGTCTAGAAAAACAACTCCATATGCTGCGCAATACATACAGTCTGAAAGGAGCAAGACAAAATCTCCTTAGAAATAGCGAAGCACGAGGCCGGTTGCTTGGGAAGTCCCGAACCAACTGTCCGAGAAAAAGCCATGAGGTGGCTTTACTTTGGCTGAAGTCTGAACCAGGTAGCTACTTCCTTTCACACAGGAGGATTAAAATGTAACCTGAACCTACTGATGTTTACTGTGATTCTGCAAAAGGAAAAAATTAAAAATCTGCTTTGACTAATAGCATGGAGGATTTAAACAGAACCTTGATCTCCGGGAAGTTTATATCTCTGACCAGAAAGAACACATCTCTAGGCCAAGTATGTTCAGGATCAGGGTCCTATAGAGCCCGGATTGGTGACAATGCGTTTTGAAGAGATGGAACTATAGCTACATGATTCTATCTCCGATAACTCGTAACTAAATAATTGATGTTGGATGCTAATGCTGAGTCCTAAATTAAATTCACAAATTAGTATGTATTTAGTGTATATCAGAAAGAACTCATAAAATCATAAAAAAGGTCCAGTCAGAGATATGAAAGAAAAGTCAGACAAGTTGATGTTTAAGATAAACATGTGTCCATTAAAGTGAAAAAGTTATTGGTTATGGCAAAGCATCTTGAGAAAGAACAATGCTGGAGGCATCACACTCACTGATTTCAAACTTACAAAGCTATAGCAATTAAAACAAGGTTACTGGCATAAAAACAGACACACAGATCAATGGGACAGAATAGAACTTAGAAATAAACCCACATATATATGGTCAGTTCATTTATGACAAAGTAGCCAAGAATATGCAATGGAGAAAGGATAGTCTCATCAATAAATGGTGTTGGGAAAATTGTACAGCCATAAGCAGAAGAAGGAAACTGGACCATTATCTCACACCTTACACAAAAATTACTCAAAATGAACTAACGACTTGAGTGTAAGACCTGAAACCATAAAACTCCTAGAAGCAAACATAGGCTGTAAGCTGTTTGATGTCGGTCTTAGTGATAACTTTTGAATCTGACAGCAAAAGCAACAGCAACGAAAAACAACAACAACAACAAACCCAAGTGAGATCGCATCAAACTAAAAACATTCTGCACAGCAAGTGACACCATCAACAAATTGAAAAGGCCACCTATTGAAAGGGAAAAATATTTGTAAACCATATACCTCATAGGGGCTAATATCCAAAATACATAAAGAATTCATACAGCTCAATAGTAAAAATAAAATTAAATACTAAACAGAAAAATCTAGATAGTTATTCTCTCAAAGAAGCCATACAGATGGCAAACCGGTACATGAAAATGTTCTACATCATTCATCATCAGGAGAATGCAAATCAGAAACCACAATGTGATGTCATTTCCCACCTGTTACAATGGCTACAATGGAGAAGACTAGAAGTAAGTGTTGGCGAGGACATGGAGAAAAGGAAACCCTTTTGCACTGTTGGTGGGAATGAAAATTGGCGCAGCCACTATGGAAAACAGTATGGAGGTCAACAAATTAAAAATACAACTACCATGTGACTACCATATGATTCAGCAACGCCATTCTGAGCATTTAGAAGTTTTAAACAGGGGAGTGATATAACTGGATCTACATTGTAAAGAACAGGTGTTATGCCAGACGATCTTGACCTTCTCTAAAGCTGAGACCCTGACTCTAGTCTGACGGAGTCTTGCCCCTGTCTTAAGCGCATACAGAACAGGCAGGTGCCACACCTCCTGCTGTTTCTTCTATTTAACAGCAGCTGGGGGTGGGGTGTGGGCGGAGAAAGACCAGCCTTGGGATTTACCCTGAGTTGGCCCTCCTCATCCCTGCCCCTGCCCCATAGATACCTCTGTTCCGCTCCCAGCTGGTCCTCTGCGCCCCCTCCCCGCCCCCTCCCTCCCCGCAGTTCTCCTCCCAAAGCTGCTATCTGGTCAGCATTTTCCTCACTGAAACCTGATTGAGCTCTTGCTCCAGGTTCCGACTCATTATCTCGCCTCCTGATGGAAGGCTGGCTCCTTCCTGCCACAATGGTCTGGCTTTTTGTACCAACATCTTGGCCGGGACTGAAGACCATCTTACAGTCCACGAGGCCGCAGTGGCCTTGAGGACAGGGTTTCTGTCTGGTCCTCCATCAGGCCTCCGTATTCTCCACAGTTTTGGCACCTCGGGTCTGTAAGTCTTTAAAAAGCGTGGTTGCATGAATGGATACCCTGACCTTGGGCAGCTTGTGTGGACATGAGAGCCCTCGGGCCCAGCTCTGCTCTCTGTACCCCGTCCTGTCACCCCCTTCCGCTGCCACTCTGTGGACAACGGCTCTGTGCCGGTTAGATCCTCCCAACTCACAGCCAGGGCTGGGCCGGAGCCTTTTATTTTTTTCTTAATCAGCTAAGGCCCAGGCTTGGGATTGTTTTCTGAAAATTGTTTAAATATATATTTTTATTGGTTTCAGAGAGAAAGGAAGAGGGGAAGAGAGAGAGAAACATCAATGATGAGAGCGAATCATTGATTGGCTGCCTCCTGCACGCCCCCCATTGGGGATGGAGCCCACAACCCGGGCATGTGCCCTGACCGGGAATCGAACGGAGACCTCCTGGTTCCTAGGTGGACACTCAGCCGCTGGGCCCTACTGGCCACGTTTTCCTGAGACTTTAGCTGAGAAACTCGGGAAAAGGCCATGTTGCTCCGTGCCCCGCCAGGACGGCCGGCGCAGCTCACAGGCCCTGGGCTGCTGTGCGCCCGACACCGCGGCGAGCTTTGTGGGCTCTGTCTCCTTGATCCTCACTGCACCCTGTGTGCAAGCTGACTGTTCCCATTTCACAGACGAGGAGACTGAGGCTCAGAGACGCCAACTTGCCTAGGGTCACACAGCGGAAAGCGGAGGTGAGATTTTCAAGATTCCTCTGAATGTAACACTTGTACCCTTAACAACTAGAAAAAATGGTACAAAATGAAATTCATAATAATACATCACATACTGAAAATTAGCACGAAGAAATGCATAGATTAATTGATGACGGTACTGAAAAATGGCTGTTATTATGGAACTCTCTGCTGCATAATTGGATAGAATTTAATTTCTCTGTTGTGCATTTTTCCTCTTCACCTCCAGAAGTCTTGTGTATTCATAATATTTTTTACTAGCATATCAGAGCATATTTAAGTTTTTTTGTAATTCTGAAGCATTTTATTTTAACAGAAGAACCCAGAAAAACTAGGACAGTATAGAAAATAATCCATATCTTATTAGATTTTAAAGGCCTCAAATAAAACATATGAAAAGAACTTACGAGTTCTCATATTCAACTGATATGGATAAGAAATCAAAACCATTTCAGATTTTTTAATCTGTGCAACTCACATAAGGTCTCAGGACCCAAAACCAAGCCATCTTCCATCTTTAAGTGACGTTTATAAAGTGACCGAAAGATAGATTTTCTAATTTTTAACTTCACATCGAAGCCCCCAATCGAATATCTTCTGATTGAAAAGAGACTGCCTTTAGCGATGTTTGATGCTCCCAATGTTATTTGAAAAACATGTAAAACACACGTGCACCTATCTACCTGGAAAACAACAGAATCACCACCCAGGTGCTAGCCTGGTTGAGGGCAGAACTCTACCTGGAAGTCTTCTTGGAGAAAAATAAAATGTTTCTTCAGTAAAACAATCATCTAAAGGAATCCTGTCCTGAAGTTTATACTCACTGTCATGAGTAGACTGTGAAATAGTAGGTAATTCATTTAACAGACATCGAGAATCAGAGAAAGTACTTCTAGCAAATTACAAATAAAGATGAAAAGAATAAATGGCAAGTGTTTTACCAGCCCATCTTGACCAGGGAAAATAATTTCCCAACTTGGAAAAATGATGGACTCAATTAAGAATCTAACTTTCCGAAGAGGTTACAAATCTATGAACTTGTGAATGACGTGAGGGTACCAAGTCAGTGATTTAAAACCATCTGCACTCATACTTGGGCATTTAGCCTGGCCAGCGTGGCTCAGTGGTTGAGCGTTGACCTATGAACCAGGAGGTCATGGTTTGATTCCTGGTCAGGGCACATGCCCGGGTTGTGGGCCCGATCCCCATGGGGGGCGTGCAAGAAGCAGCCTATCAATGATTCTCTCTCATCATTGATGTTTCTCTCTCCCTCTCCCTCTCCCTTCCTCTCTGAAATCAATAAAATAGATTTAAAAAAATACTTGGGCATCTGTTATATGTTTATCTCATCCACTTTCTTGGTGAAGCTCTTTCAGGGCTCCTGAGAAGGAGTAAAATCAGAGAGTGGGTCACACTTTGAAAACTCTTAGCTTTGAGCAAATCACTTGAAGTTTCTGGGTCTCAGCTGCTTGTATTTGTAGTCTAGGGCAGCGGTCGCCAACCTTTCGGACCTCACGGACCACCGGTTGGCGCCTGCTGGTCTAGGGGTAACATGATTCACCCTTTCCCCTCCCAGAAGCCCGGTGGGGGGTAGAGGCATGGGCTCCGAAACAGCACAAACCAAGCCAGGTGCAGATCTCCCTACACATGTGAGGCCCTGGGAAAGTTCTGCCTGAACCTCCGTTTCCTCGTCTATACCTGTAGAATATCAAACTCATTCACACATCATTAGGGTTAGAGAAAATGTATGTAAGTATTCAACACTTATTAAGCTTTCAAGAAATGGTAGCTACTGATGCTTGTGAACAAACTCATTTTGTGAACAAAACTCATTTTATATGTAGAGTATGGCTTGACTGTTTCTTCAGATACCATGTCGTTTCTTACTGACGTGACTAAATCATAGCACTTCTCCATTAGTCTGTCTATATGAATATATTTTCTTTTGCAGGTGGGAGACCTGTTGTGATACTTTTCTGGTGAAATATGTCATGACACTATGACATTAGCCAACCTCCCAATAATGAGATCTCTTAAGTTTTTTCTCCTCTGCGCATTCTAGTCTACGTGTTGCCAGAAGTGTTAAATCTAGTCATTCATTCTTTTATTTACTCATTCAACAGACACCCACTGAAGGCTGACTATGTGAGATCTATGCTAGAAGTTGTACTGCAGAAGGAATTAGCCTATATATTTCATCACAGATGGTTTCATTACATACTATAAGTTATCATGATAAATTATTGTAGTAGTATAGGAAACAGATGATATTATA
The DNA here is from genome assembly GCF_000147115.1 of Myotis lucifugus. Taxonomy (NCBI): domain Eukaryota; kingdom Metazoa; phylum Chordata; class Mammalia; order Chiroptera; family Vespertilionidae; genus Myotis; species Myotis lucifugus. The sequence goes on along the minus strand of NW_005871141.1, from coordinate 4,540,895 downwards.
GTTTATGTAAATTGTAATGGGAATTAAGAATCACTTTTGGCAACATGTTACATATTCTCTAGGAAGTCATATGCAACCTCTTTCCCCAAGGGTTACTATATAAATTAAATAAATCCTCTGAGAATTAACCAAGGAACGACATTTAAAAATAGAAACCACTTTTAAAATGATTATATGAGTGATTCAATATTGAATTATCTTTCAGAGTAGATTCTTAATGGCATTAAATCCAGAATAATTTTTACAATTGGAAACAAGAAATTGTTCTTCTGTTTTTACTGTATTTCCCTTAACAATCATAAGCCATCATCTATTTATGCTAATGGAAAAACAACTGAATTTCACAACACCTGTATATATATATATATATATCTATGATGCTCTAAAACATTTCCTTTCATCATTATAAGCACACTCCATTTCCTATTATCATTATTAACGTATCCACTCTAAAGCAACTGGGTGCTCCAAAGTGCAGTAATTACAAACTAAATGATGAAAATATAAGTATAGCGGAAACCAGCCAACTACTGCTTTTGGACCAAATCCGGTCCATCACCTACTTTTGTAAGTAAGTTTTATCAGAACACAACAACCTGGTCCATTTGTGTACATATAAGCTAGGGCTGCTTTCCTGATACGCTGGCAGAGTTAAGTGGTTATGATATAGACCGTGTGGCTTATAAAGCTTAAAATATTTTCTAAGCATTCATTTGCAAAAAAGATTTGCCAAACCCTGCTTTAAAGTAGAGGGATTAAAGAATTTCTACATCAATGTTGAATATCAACACAAAAATTAAGAAGGAACTGAGAGAGAGAGTTTGCTGCAGTTCAGCTCCTGTTTGGCTTGTGCCCAAAGCTCAGCAGACACACACAGGTGGGATAAAAGCGACCCATCTGTGCAGACAAGTTCCCTGTGTGCAGTCCCGGCGGGGCTGTCGGGCCGCTGTGGCTCCCACCTGGGTAACAAAAAGTCCAGTGTCCCCAGCCACCAAGCAAAGGCCGCGGACATGTGCACCCCCCTTCTTTCCGGAGCGAGGGGACTCAGCTCTCTCATGTCTGTTGTTCTCAGCCCTGTGATGGCTTTCCCATGCCTGTTACCATCGCAGCCCATGGAGGGGGCCATGGCACTGTGATTCCCACGGGCCAGGACCCGCCTTACCTGTGTGCTGCTCTTCGATCCGGACCTGCAGGTACATGAAGAGGAGCAGCCCTGCCACCCCGAACATCAGCACCGAGAGGAAGACCCCCTGGGGACGCATGGCCCTCAGATGGCGGCGCTCCTCCTCCCCGCTGCGCCCCGCATGGTGCTTGCACTGAGCCGCAGTCCGTCCTCTCTCCTGAGCGCTCGTCCCTGAAGTAACCTGGAATGTTGAAGCATCCACATTTTACTCCGGTGGCGACACTTCTTGCCAAATATGCTATAACCGTGCCGGTGCCGGTGTCAATGCTGAAGACTTAGGAGATGTCTACGCGCTGGAGACAGGAGGAGCTGGCAGATGGCTCCAGCGGGCCCTGCTCCATTGTCTGCCGCTGCCTTACCCGGGACTGGGCTGCCCCCAGGTAATGAGGAGCACCTGGCATTTAGTGGGGCAGCGTGGCCAGACGTAGGCCTCTTCTACTGGGAGAGGAACGCAGGGTTCGGGCCGCCTGACATCTACATCGACTATGAATGAATTGCGTTTCCAAAGACAGGCCATGGAATGAAGGGAAAACCCTTCACGTCTTATGGATATATGAGGTTCAGAAACGGACAATTATCATTTCCCTCTCATGCAAAAGTAATAGATTTCTAAGGCGTACAGGGTACATTTAATATCACTTAAGGGCATAAAGTGATAAATATTAAAAGGTCAGCCTGGCCAGTGTGGTTCAGTGGTTGAGTGTCGACCTATGAACCAGGAGGTCACGGTTCCATTCCCGGTCAGGGCACATGTCCTGGTTGTGGGCTTGATCCCCAGTGTGGGGTGTGCAGGAGGCAGCTGATCAATGATTCTCTCTCCTCATTGATGTTTCTATCTCTCTCTCCTTCTCCCTTCCTCTCTCTAAAATCAATAAAAACATATTTAAAGAAATAAAAGGTCAGAGTTCAGGGATGTCTCCCATAATAACACGAGAGTACAGAATCTACCTCAGGTTACAGACATCTGTCTCAGGAATAAAGGCTTGCTTTACTTAAAGAAATACTGAAATGCCTTTGTTTTAGAACAATTTCATTGAGTGTAATCTTAACTTTAAAAAAGAAGTTGTACCTACTTTTGAGAATCTAATGAAAATGTAAACATCTCCTTAGAAACAACAAACACACACACCATCTTGCATAAGAGATCAGCCTGTTTACGAACCTTCACTGAAACCTGAGTTAAGAAGCCCCATCAACTGCCAAGCAAATACGAGCTCACCAGTTCGCCTGCTTAATGAGGCCAAGGTCATGGCCTTGTCTCTAATGCCTGCTGAAGCTCAGGGCTCTGCTGCTTGGCCAGGCCACACCCCCTCTCGGATGAGACGCCTGTGTTCCCTCAGTGGGAAGACACAACAGGACTCACGCTGCTGGGTGTAACATTCTCTCTCTTTCTCCCCCCACCCCTTCAACCATCCTCCAAAGCTCCCGGGGGAACACTGGCTTAGGCTTCCAAAGAGGCACCAGGGAGGTGTCAGGCAAAGCAAAAAACTCCCCTAGGAAACGGCTAGGCTGGTGGCAGGGTAATAGCTCTTCGTGGCAAAACCACGTTTCACACCAACGCTGGCCCCCAAAGGTAACGTCTGAGGTCAGAAGGGGAAGTGACTGTCCGAGAGCCACCTCCTGATGAGAAAAAAACAAATTCACCAGCAAAGGAAGTCACATCGCAAGAACATTTCCGTGATATTTTAAGGATTACACGGGAGGGCCCGAAGGAGCAGTGGCTGTCCACATCATCCCAGGAGCTTTCTGGAATCCACTCCGAGTTCCCCGAGCAAGGGGCCATGGCTCACATTTCCACGAGTGCTTTCGACAGCTGCAAGCATTTCTTGATACAGGCAGTAGAGGAAGTTTGTAAACAGGTAGAAGAAAAAATACAGCTGGTTTGATAGGCGATATTTTGCTCTTACAGTGACTCTAAACTAAAACATGACGGGCTTTCCAAGCTCATGGGGCGGGAGTCAGTTCCTGAGGGACAGGTGCGATTTGAGATTCCAAGACTGACTCGCTCAAGGGGAACTGTGGAGGGAGCGGCCCTCTCTCCTCTTGATGCTAAAGTTAAACAATGACCAGCTAATCCCTGGGCGCAGGAAGACTCAGGCAGGAGGAAGCCAGTTAAACAAAACCCACTACTAAGGAAAAAATAGCTGTTTACAAGAAGAAAGAGCCTTTTACAATCTGTCTACATAATTAACACTTACCCCAGAAGAGGCAGAGTAAAAGAAAACATGTAAATCAGCACAGAGCACAGACCTGGGGGAAGGGTGGGTGTGAAAGCTGAAAGCAGTCCTGTGGGGGGGGGGGGGGTGTGCAGAGGGACAGTGTTACCTAGGATGCTGGAAAAGAAGGAAGAACTTGCCCTTCCTTCCTGCAGGAGATGTTGCCACCCCGGCATAGCCTCCTGGGCAAGAAGGCAGAAACCCCCCAGTTGTTAGATGGGAGTAGGATGAGGGATGAAAAGCACAAGGCAGGAAGGCAGTCTGGTGTGAAACAGAGGGATCCCTTAGATTTTCTCCCCTCTCAGTCCATTAGCCCGCCCTTGGCATTAGGAAGGCAATGGCTCTCATTAAACAAAGGTGAGGCAGCAAGAGCCTCAGTATTGCTTTAGGCAAAGCTGAAGGTCACCTGTGAGGGGAAAGCACACCTATGGGGGAGTGTACATCCACCTCCCAGCCTGCAGGAAAGTGCAGACGATTGGAGATGGAATGACTCAGGATAATGCTACTTTATGTACAAGCATTAGATGTACATTTAGGCTTCCTGTGTTTTGTACAGCTCCTTCCTCTCCCTGCTCATAAGTACAGTCCCTTGAATCCAAGAGGTGTTCAGTGTGCTGTGCTGAACTGAATTTAGAGCTCTGATAATTAATAAGGCAATTAATTTTCTAGGTGTACTTGAAAATCCTTAGTCCTTACCTCCAAATTGAGAAGTATGGACTATTAAAATACTGAAAAAAAGGGTCTGCATGACTTTATTAAAAAAATACATATTTGTTGTTACTTGCATATCCTATTGATTTATCCCTAGCAGTTACAGGAAGAAATATAAAAACAACTGTTCTACTTTGTTCTCTCTTTCCCAACACTTTAACAATTATTATTTTTGAGATGGGCAACATCACCAATCCTCAAGGAAATGCAAATCAAAACCACAATGAGCTATTACCTCATGCCTGTCAAAATGGCTACTACCAGAAAGTCAGGAAATAACCAATGCTGGAGAGGATGTGGAGAAAAGGGAACCCTTGTACACTGTTTGTGGGAAGGTAAGTTGGTGCAGCCGCTATGAAAACAGGATGAAGGATCCTCAAAAAATTAAAAATACAACTACCACATCATCCAGCAATTCCACTTCTGGGAATTTATCTGAAAGAAACAAAAACACTCTGTTGAAGAGATCTGGACCCCGTGTTCATAGTAGCGTTATTTATAGTAGCCAAGGCAGGGAAACGACCTAAGTGTCAGATAAATTGACAGATAAGTGGATAAAGAAGTTGTGGTTTGTCTCTCTATCTATCTACATACCTATCTATCAATCTATTTAGAGAGAAGAGAATATGATTCAGCCATAAGAAAGAAGGAAATCTTGCCATCTGGGAGAACACGGATGGACCTTGATTTACCAGCTACAGTCTTGGACAAAAACATGTGATGGACTCAAACTCATGAAATTGTTTGGGACAATTTGCAAAGACGTGACCAGGATTTGGGGAAACCAACAAGGGACAGAGCAGTCCCCAAGCGTAAGTAACAGCAACCACTCCTAGAAGTGAAGGCAGGAAGTAGGAAGCTAAGCCTGGAGCGTGAGAAGGGGCTGGAAGGAGAAGGATGGCTGATAGGAGCTGTAGCCATTGCCCAGGGACACTGACACCTGCTGTAGCCGGGTGTCAACGAACCAGAGAATCACCATCCCATCCTCAATTTCCTCTGTCCTTAGATTTCCTGTCAGTGACTCCCACTGAGCAAAACCAACTCAAAGCCGATGACCAGGGGCCCTTTGGGCAGCACAGGCCCTGACCTCCGTCCTACAGAGCAGGGATGGGTGGTGTCGCGCTCAGCTTGTGTTCTCTATGAATTTTCTAAGATAACATTCTCTCCTTCAAATAATAAAATTATTCTTCCTTCCAAAACGTTAAAGTTATGCTTTCCATATTTAGCGCTGAAATCTACCTGGAATTTGTTTTTGTGTACATTATAAGGTATCTATTCCATCTGGATAGCTATGGTCCAACTCTATTAAGTAGTTGGATTTTTATTTGGTAGGTGTTGTGGGCACATAAATATTTAAAAAATGTGTAGTTTCTATCAATCATAACGAAATTAAATTGGGATATTTAATGATATTTAGTCTAATGATATTTAGTCAATTATGGGCAGTGTTTTATTTAAAAGGAAAAAACCTAGATCTTATTTAATTATTATAAAATGTGTAATAACCATAAAACAATAAATCTTGATTGAATTACTTTGACTAAGGAATGTGACCTTTATTTACTATTTATTACATTATTGTTTTTATTATTTTTAGAAGTTAAATAACCCTATTTTGAACTATTTTATTATAGAACAATTCCTAAAATTTGATAAGCAATGTCTACATATTTTCACCTAATCCTCAAAAAATGCAAATGTTTTTTAAACGTTTTTTAAATGTATAAACTTTTATTTTGAAATTATTTTAGACTCACCTAAGAAGAGTTGAAAAAATAGTACAGCGTCCCTGTGTACCCTTAGCCCAGCTTCCTCCAGTGCCAACCTTTTACATAATCAACAACACTTTATTAAGACCAGAAACTTGACAATAGTCTCTTAACCATTGGGGCCTGTGACTATGTTCCAGCCCATGGCAACGGGGAATTAGAGCTGCAGATGGAATGACGGTTTCGCTAATCAGCTGACATGGGAGATTATTCTGAATTACCTGGGTGACCCCAATGAACTACGAGGGTCCTGAAAAGGGGCAGAGGCACGCCACAGGGGTCAGAGGGACGTGACCTGAGAAGGATTTGCTCTTGTTGGCTCTGGAGCTGATGGAGACAGAGAAAGGGAACCAGCAGCCAAGGACTGCAGGTGCCTCCAGCAGCTCGAAAAGACAAGACAGAGCCTACCTGGAGCCCACGAGAAAGAATGAGGACCTGCTGCCCAGCCGGCGTGGCTCAGTGGTTGAGCTTTGACCTATGAACCAGGAGGTCACAGTTCGATTCCTGGTCAGGGCCCAGCCCAGGTTGCTGGCTCGATCCCCAGTAGGGGGCGTATGGGAGGCAGCCGATCCATGATTCTCTCTCATCATTGATGTTTCTATCTCCCTCTCCCTTCCTCTCTGAAATCAATAAAAATATATTTTTAAAAAAAAGAAAGAAAGAATGAGGATCTGCGGATACCATGATTTTAGCCTGTGTCAGACTTCTGACTCAGAGAAGTGTAAGAGAATACATTAGAGCTGTTAAAGCCACTGCATTTGCTGTGATTTGCTGTGGCAGCAAAGAAAACTAATATCGTACAGTTTTGTAATACTATTACAAAGGAACATTTAAGAAAAGAGAGTTTGCCATATTGCTATGAACAGGGAAGAATAATGCTGATCTTTTCAAACATTTTCCACATGGTTTCTCACGTACAGTGTCCCATGTTCTATTCCTGTAACAGCTCAACCAGTAGACGTAGTTTACCGAACAGAAGAGAAAGCCACATTCCTTCGCCAGACACTAATTTATAGGTGTTCCCTTACACATATTGTTGCTCTGATTTCCTGTATAATTTATTGAACAGGTACCTTCTCCTTTCAGCTGTTATAATGAAAAGTTAATTATAATTTAAAGATTTTAACAAGACAGGGCTTCGCCCTTATAATCTTTGTTTTAGAAAAAGTTTTAAACTCTCATTTTACATGGCAGTGTTCAAGGTGGAGTCATTAAAGAAGAACAAAAATAGATCTTTGAAGACGGCATAAGACTAAAAGCAAAGGCTCTCTGCAAACACTTGTTTGTATTAGAGAAAGGAAAAGAAACACCCATAGAGATTATTGTTCAATGGATTGCTCATCTCACCCCTCACTGTTACTTGCTGCACATTCTACAATTTTAAATTGTTAAGATTCCAATGTGTTGCATGTGGATGATACAACAATACCTTGAGTTTACTCCTGTTTAAGCAATTACAAGAATCTGTAACATGAATTAGCCACCAGTCGGGAATCACCAGGACCACACTGAGTAACATGTTGGTACCTAACATGAATTCTGTTTTATTCAAGGGCCCTAGGAAGACAGAGGGAGTCCTTTTTGGAGTCCTGGGACAAGCCATGGCGATACAAGAAAATGGTAAGTTGCATCCTCACGTCTCAGATGACTCGAAGGAGTTATCAGCAGAGATTATATCATATGAAGCAAGAGGGCTAACAAGCATAATGAAATAACTGAGTTTTCGTTGTTGTAATTAACACTGTAACCTCGGAAGTGCTGCATAACGGGACAGCTGCAGCCCATGATTGGGATGAACTGAAATCTCTAGGTTACACGCAGGAAGTGGGATGGAAGGCTGTGCAAGTGGAGGCTGCGCCGTCTGCCTCCCTGATATCTGTGCTGCTCCTCTCTGAGGAAGCCACACAGTTCTCAACAGCCTGTCCCACCTCCAGCCCCAGTGAAGGCCCCTGATCTGTTCCCAGCCTCACAGAGCCCTCTGCTCTGCGTGTTTATAAGGACACTTGTCACTGGACGTAGGGCCACTCCCATAAACCAGGACGAGTTTATCTCTAGGTCCTCAACTTGATTGCATCAGCAGGGACCCTTTGTCCAGCGGGGCCCACAGGTGCCAGGAGTGAGACCCGGACGTGTCTTACCGGGGATCACCATTCCACCCACCACACCAGGTGGCCCAGGCTCCTCTGGCGACAGGGACTGCTTCAAAGGTGATCGAATCAGAACAAAACCTGGAGCTTTGGTCCTGGGAAGGATGTTTTCTCTCCCAGGGACTGTGAATGAGAAAGCACACAGCTCACTCTGCTGCTAGAAGCTGCGGGCTGCCCTAGGAAGGCCCGCCTAAGACCCAAGGCAGCAAGAGGGGGCACAGCGGAGGAATCCGAGAAGCAAGAGGAAAGGCTCCCACTGGATCTTTCTGCACGTCTCTGCCTCTGAATTTGTAATTTAGAAAAGCCAATAAGTTTCCTTTATTTTTCAATCTATTACAAAGCAATTATAAGGATAGTAAGAGAGCTAAGGAATGAGATATATTTGGGGTGCAGCAATTTTGGCAGGATAATCAGAAATAAATGAAGTAATCATAACATTTATTGAGCAGTTATTACATTCTGGGCGCTATGTAAGCATTTCATATTGATTGTTTAATTCAGTTCCCACAGTAACACTGCCATCTTCCCCAGTGGACCATCCACAGGACCGGCTCGCAGAACCACAGAGTCTGAAGCAGAGCTCAGTGAGCGACGGGGTGAGAGGGAGGGCGGAGGCAGACCACAGAGCGCCCTGGCATCAGCCTGATCCGACTCTACCTGTCTGGTGGACACTGGGAAACCACAGGCAGGTCGGAAGGGAGTGGCATGGTCAGGTTTGCATTTTGGGAGGGTCACGAGGCTTGAAGACCAGACTGAAAGGAAGACCAGAGGCATCAGGGAGAGAAAGGACAGCCATTGGGCGGCCAATCCTCAGAGCAGAGATGGGACCGGATCATACACCCGTTCAACAATCTGTCCGTCCTTTGTGTATGCACATCCTCTTGTCTTTCATTACTGGAGGCAGCTTATTGTAGCGACGCTAAGGATGTAGTTACTTTACCCAAATTCTATACCACCGACATGCCTACTATGCTAATATGTTCTATACTGTGCTTAAGCATACAGACCCTGGAGCCCAAGGGCATGGCTTCAAATCACAGCTTGACAACTAACTGGTTTTGTGACACGGCTTATTATGTCACCTGTACGTGCCTCAGTCTCCTCGCATCCAAACTGGGGATAAAAAAATAACTACCATGTGAGAGTGCTGGGAGATACGTTACTACATAAATAATATTTAGAAGAATGCTTGGCCCACAGAAGGGCTCTACACTATTAAAATGTCAATATATTTATATTCCAGATGACCAGCTGTAGGACGGTAGTTCATCAATAAGTATTTGTTGACAGATCGGCCAGTTTTACTTCAAACCACAGTCTATTTTTACTGTGAAAGGTTTATTCTTTCAATTCAAGCCAAGTCAATCCAATCAATAAACATCCATTAAGCCAGAATGTGACCCAGGCCCTGTGCCAGGCACTGTAGGCAAATGAGCAAGGTTTCAACTCTGTTCTTCATCAGAGACTGTCTGAGTATATCTCTTCATAACCTGCACAGGTTGGTTCTAGAAGAGCCTTCTGGAACAATTCATAACAAATCTGTTCTCTCATCTACATAACAGGTTTTCCAATTATTGAAGACAGTGGTCCTTAATCCTTTTTTGTTTTTTACTCCAGGAAACATAAATATACAAAACTCCTTCAGCCATTTCTTCCGGGACCTGGCTTAGAAAACTCAGTCAATTTAATCACCTCCCTCCAGACGCATTCACATGTGTTCATGCTTTTCTTTAAATGCAGGGCTCAGGAGTAGACACAATGACCCCAGCATGACTGAAAGGGGGGGTAGTGTTGTGAGGATCAGCACCGTTAAAATAATGGCTACACCTGAGTGTGTCCCCAGAAAGAGTGGGGGAGTGAAGCAGGTCACAGGCTGGAGCCTCTGGAGCTTCCGTCTGTCCCACAACAGCAAGACAGAATACCCTTCCTGCAAAATTGGAAGCAATGGATTGTGCAGCAGGAAACATGTCACAAAGAAAATGCAATTAAGAACCCAAGATAGAATATTAGTGCCGGGTGGGCTGTCATCGATCGATGTTCGACAAATTGTCTAAATAAATTTCCAAATCATTATTTTTATGGTGCGACAATAAAACATAGGTTGTTTTATTAGTACTATTGTTACTGGTTGTTACATCGATAAAATGTCTTTTACATGTTGTCACCTATATATTATTTTATTGCTAAATTCCCTCTTTTGCTTATCACAGTAATCATGAAATCCCTGTAAAGGAATTATATTTATAGAGTATTGGCTTCCTTATACCAGACATGTTGGGTAGTAATTTTTGTTAATGATTAACTAGGCAGTCGATACCTATAAGAAGATTGTTTTTTCTCCCTCATTATCTGTTGTCTAGAGATCTGATGTGCTGCTATTGTGTAATGTCTCTTATAGAAAGGGTAATACTACTTCCCATGGAATAGTGGCTGACAGGAAACCCTACAAGACACCAGAACTGTGTACTAGTACATATCCTACGTGATGTGTGTCTTACAGACAGTGGTGCTGGTGAGCCAAGCACGCATGGCTGGCTTTGAGCATCGCATGCAAATATGTACTCAATCCTCCCGGTGCTCCCTGTCTCTCCTCTTGTTTCACACTCTAGCCCTTTTGCGCGTAGCCTGTGCACATTTAATAGAAAAATAAGATGAACTGAAATGGCAAAGGTGCTAACCTACAAATCTTGGTTTAAAAAGAAAAATAAAACAAATCTGCAAAAATATCTACTGACAGAAGAACCATACAGTAAGCTCTGAGGGCATTTTCAAAGAACACACCACAAAGACAGTGCTCATATTACAATATCAAAGTAACTGCCTCTGGTAGTTATTGAAATAAGTAGAGATCTATTTGGAAGTTTGAAATGCTGGCAACAAAGGAAAGCAGGAACAATACATAACCCTGAATATCAACATAAAAGCGGGAAGTACAACAAAAGATGTAAAAAAAAATATTGTGAAACCTCAAGGAGTCTACACAATTATAAACAGTGATAGTTTTAATGCTATTATGGTACTGGCTAATTTCAATTAATTTAATTAACTAATCCATGAAGAGGATTTCTAGTTAAATGAAGTCAGATGGAACTCATGCATTCCCCTCTTCAAATTCCTCTAAAATAAAGAAACAAATATATATATTTACAAAAATATAGAGAAGGGGAGAGGAGAGATGATTACAAGAGACTGAGAGAATAATAAAGTTTTAGAAGATGACATGCAGGCAGAGGAGTTATGACTAATCTAAAAGCTGAAGGTCATGAAATGAAAGTGTTTCCATAGATGCCAACAAGACACAAGATACTGTGTGCTGTAGAGCCCAGGAAGGGTACCATTGTTCTTCCAGTAAAGGTGAGGCAAGCAAGGACCTAATAGATGGCCAGAGAGGAGCAGGGCAGAAAACAAAAAGGGAAAATAACAAAACAAAGAAAAAGTTCAAGGGAACCATACCTTATATCCTTAGAGAGATAAAAGAGAAAACAGGTTCCATCAAAGCAGGCTGGAACCCTATCTATATATATAAAAGCCTAAGCCACTGGCTGACCAGCCAGTAGCTGTGACACACACTGACCACCAGGGGGCAGATGATTAACGCAGGAGCTGCCGAGCTGCAGTGACTTGGCAGTTGCGGTTCTTGGGTGACACACCTGGAACCAGAGAGGAGGGAGCCCGATTCCAGGGTTTGTCACCCTCTTGCAAGCCGGGAGATGTCGGAGAGCCGGTTTCAGCCAGATCCTGGCAGGCCAGGCCAAGGGACCCCACTGGTGCACAAATCCGTGCACCGGGCCTCTAGTGTTTAATAAAAAAAGTCAGAGAGGAAAAAAAAGAGCTAGAAGATAAGGTGACTTCTCAGAAGATAGAGAAAAAGGACAGAGATGGAAAATTGGACAAGGAAAAAAAAGCCAAGACATAGGATTCATCGAGGAGATTCAAAATCTGAATAATAGACATTTCCGGCAGATAGAACTGAGAAAGCAGAAGAGAGAAAACCATTAGTGATGTGATTTCAGAAAATTTCAGGGAGCTGAGGGACATGATTTCCATATTTAAAGGGGTCACTGAGTACTTAGCACATTGGCTAGGAAATAAAGGGACATCATATTGCCATCTCAGAACACTAGAAACGGAGAAAAGATTCCAGTTGTTGTCAGAGAGAAACAACCAGAATCTATCTAAAGGATCAAGTCCCAGAATGACATCAGCCTTGTCAGTAGCAATCCTGGAATCTAAAATAAGGCCATGGAACAAGAATGATTTCAATATTCTCAAGTAAAATCATTGTAATCAATTACTAACATCACTTAAAACTCTATTATATTCTACCCAGGTCTCAACCAAGGGTGTGGGTAGAATAAGCATTTTCAGATAAGTTCTCAAAAAAATTTACCTCCCAGAAAGCTACAGAAGGTCCTGGCAAAGCAAGGGAGTAAGAAAAGGGGGAAGAAATAAGATATAGAAAACAACAGCCCAGAGAGGAGACAAGAGGGATTTCTGGATGGTAGTGAAGGATGAACCTGTCGAACAGGTTTCGAGGGCAAGCAGTTCAGGCTGGAGGACAGAGGCTTGGGAGAAACTTTTTAGAAAGATAAAACTGTTGGCTGGCTGATTGGTCTAAGCGTCCAGAGAGGATATCCAGACAATGATGAAGAGTTTGCCTGAGTCTGTGAACACAACCCAGAACATCAAGCAAATGAAAGAGCACGATGCTATTAACTTCAGGGAAAATAGAAAATTCAGGAAAGGAAAAAGTAACTGAAATGCCACGGCCACGCTGTGGATGGCATCTGCACTGCCATGATTATGAAACACTGACTATGCATCTAGACAAGATGCTATCACTATTGTGGGAGGGTTGGAGGGTTGGCAATGACAAGGACATATATGTGTGGTAAGATAAGGAAGGAAAAGGACTAAATTCTCTTCTTTTATGGTGGAAAATCAGTAATGTATAGAAACTAAAATATCAAGTTCCAAACTGTGGCTACTATTTAGGGACAGGGTCAATAAACACCAAACATGGAAGTTCGCATGACAGAACAGGAAGAGTCAGAATCCAAACTATCCAAACTCGGTTTTGCCTGTTTCCAAACTCCATTCTTCCCACTAACCTTCAGTGGACTGCTCACATGAAACCGACCTAGAGGGATGCCAAAATTATGAAATCTATTAAAAGATGCTCAAAATAAGCTAATTTACTCTTTTTACTAGTTACCAAAAGTCAGAGCTAAGTAAACTGATCCCCTAAGAAGGCTATAAAGTGCTATTTGTCTTAAGAAAACATTCTATTTCCCTACACTGACATCATTACATCATTTAACTGTAACTAAGGCATCACAAAGTGGGCACGGACATGTCTGATGAGCTGTCATGTGGTCCTCCAGGCAAGCACAGAGAACTTCCTTTTCTGTGGTTATTTCCTTCTTGCCATTGAGAAGTTTGTCTTTTGAGCTCCTGACCCCTTCCTGCCAGGGCTGCTGACCATTCTGAAAGGGCTCCCATCCCTGGCTCCTGTGGTGCTCTCTGCTTGGTCAACCTTTAACAGCTTCTCCCATTTCTCTTTTTCCCCTCGGAGTCTGACTTTCTCTTCTCTGCTCAGTCCCCCATGAAATGACCTCACTTTTGAACATTTAAAAATGTAACCCATGTTCTAGTTCCAATCACTCACCAGCGCTGTCTCATATTTCTAAAGGCCTGGAGGACATTTCCACTTGTCTGTTCCACCATTCCTCACTCTTCTTAACTGGACCACATTTCTTATGATGATAAACAAGCCCCTTCCTGAGATGGCTCTTGTTCACCTCTCATCACTTATACCTCTACCTCAAACTTTACCCTCAAGGCAACAGAACTAATGAATTTGTAGAAATGAACCGTATTCCCTTTCGACTCTGGGCACATGAACAGAAATTCCCTTCTTTCTGTTTCAGACCCTCCCCAACCTCAAGCTGGCTCTGGTTTGTTCTTTAGGACTCGTCTTGGAAGTGATATTCACAGTACCCTCATGCCAAACACGGTACTTTAGACAGAATGATGGCATATAAATATCTTTTGAATAAATGAAAAAAGACTCCTGAATAAATGACTTATTTCCAGATAATATCTTAAATTCAATACAAATAATGCTGCCTGATTGAGCTTTTTTAAAATGTTGTTCATTAAATGTTTTCCCTTTGCTTAAAAAGACACCATGTTTTTTGAACAGTCTGTGTGGCTAAGTAGTTGAGCAGTGACCTATGAACCAGGAGGTCATGGTTCGATTCCTGGTCAGGCCACATGCCCGGATTGTGGGCTCAATCCCCATACAGGAGGGCATACTGGAGGTAACCAATCAATGATGTTTCTTTCTCTCTCTCTCCCTCTCCCTTCCTATCTGAAATCAATAAAAATATATATATTTTTAAAAGTCACCAAGTTTTAAACTAAAGTAGAAAACTCTTGTCTGCCTTCTAGGCTCTTCATAAGGTGGTCACTATACCTCTGCAACCTAACTTCCGGCTGCTCCCCAGCATGAAGCCACCTCTCTGGTCTACTGAGTCCTGAGTACCCCATGCCAACCTCCATACCCACAAGTTGGTTTTTGCTCTTTGCGCCTCTGTCATGGGACTTTCTGCCTTTCTGACTCTCTCTCCTACCAATGGATGACTCAAAGCCAGCTTCTCCCATGAAGCTTTCTGTGAATTCCTCTAGCCCAGTGGTCGGCAAACTCATTAGTCAGCAGAGCCAAATATCAACAGCACAACGATTGAAATTTCTTTTGAGAGACAAATTTTTAAAACTTAAACTATATAGGTAGGTACATTGTTATTAACTTAATTAGGGTGCTCCTAAGGCTTAGGAAGAGACACACTCTAGGGGCCAAAGAGCTGCATGTGGCTCACGAGCCGCAGTTTGCCGACCACGGCTCTAGCCCATATCAATGATACTAGCAACATCTTAGTCATTCATCAAATGTGTGCTGATGATGTTATTTGACAGGCATTGTTTATTTTAGGTGCTGGGACCCAAAAGTGAGCCGGGAAAAAGCAAGAAAACAACTTAGAGAAAATTAAACATGATCACAAAGTGTGACAAGCGCTAACAACAAGGTGCAAGGCAGAGAATATTGGTTATAGAACCAGCAGAGCTTCTTTGGACATGTTCGTTAGGGAAGGCATCTTTGAAGAGATGGTGTTGAAGCCGAGACCTGAACAACAGGAAAGATCTAGTCAAGTGCGAAGCTGTGGTAAAGGGAGCGATGCGCCACAGAGTGCCTCACACTTGGAAAGAGAAAAGGGCTCCGCATGCTCTAGGTCAGTGGTTCTCAACCTTCTGGCCCTTTAAATACAGTTCCTCATGTTGTGACCCAACCATAAAATTATTTTCGTTGCTACTTCATAACTGTCATGTTGCTACTGTGATGAATCGTCATGTAAATCTCTGATATGCAGGATGGTCTTAGGCGACCCCTGTGAAAGGGTCGTTTGACCGCCAAAGGGGTCGCGACCCACAGGTTGAGAACCGCTCTTCTAGGAGGTGAAGACATCAGCATGGCTAGAGCTGACTGAGTAAAAGGAAAGTGGTCTAAGATGAGCTTGGAAAGTGAGGCAAGGTCCCACCAGGTCCTTCCGGAAACATTTCATGGGCAGCAGATAGCTACTGAATGGTTCTAATCAGTGCAGAGAAAGGAGTAGATCCCTCTTGCAGCTGATTGAGGAACGGATTTAGAAATGAAGAAGACAACAAGGAGGGAGGCTGCTGTAGGCTGCACATGCGGATATGATGATGGCGTGTGTCAGGGGAATGGCAGTAGAGATGGAAATAAGTGAAAGAACTTGAAATTAACTTCTGAGATGACATGGGATGGAGGAAATCTTCAAAGCAGAAGACCAAGAGCTCAGTTTCGATCGTGGTGAATTTCAGATATTTAGGACAAAACCAAGCAGAGGCATCAGAGTATTAAATATGCAACTCAAGCTCTCTGCGGCGGACAGAATTCTAAGATGAATCCTGAAAGGCCCAGCCCTGTGTAGTCCCTTCCCTGGAGTGTGGATGAAGCCTGTCATTTACTTCTAATGAGTAGACTATGAAAAAGGTAAAGAGATTCTACAGAATTAATGTCCTTAATTGGTTGCCTTTGAGTGAATTAAAAGAGATTATTTCAGCCATGAGAAAGAAAGAAATCCTGGCATTTGCAACAACATAGATAAACCTGGAGGATATTATGCTCAGTGAAATAAGCTAGACAGAGAAAGCCAAACACTATATGATTTCACTTATATGTGGAATCTAAAACAAAAAAAGTTGAACTCACAGAAACAGAGCGTAGAACGTGGTTACCAGGGGCAACAGGGTTGGGTAAATGGGGAGTTGCTGGCAAAGGGTACAAACCTTCAGTTATAAGATGAGTAAGTTCTGAGGCTGTAATATACAGCAAGGTGACTATAGTTAGTAACACTTTATTATATTCTTGAAATTTGCTAAGACAGTAGATCTTAAGCATTCTCACTACACACACACACACACACACACACACACTCTCTAAAGGTAACTTTGTGAGGTGATGAATGTGTTAATTAACCTGATTGTGTTAATCATTTCACAGTGTAAACATATATCAAATCATCATGTTGTATGCAATGAAAAAGATAAATCAAATAGAGCAAGCTGGGTGTGCGTGACCTAATGGGGTGATCTCTTTACAAGAGGGTCCAGGCCTCCCTGAAGTTAGAGATGCTCTCCTACTGGCCTGGAAGAAGCAAAAAGCTGTGCCCTTTGACAAAGGAGCAGAGGAAATACAATGGAGCGAAGATCATCTTTCAACAAACAAGGCTGGACTAACTGGACATCCACATGCAAAATTAAAAAAAAATAAAAAACACCCTACACCTAAAATCTATACAAAAGTTAACTCAAAATGAACCACAGACTGCCAGGAATACAAAATGGTACCATCATTTCAGAAGGCAGTTTGGCAATTTCTTACACAACTAAGCACGCCCTTACCATACAAGCCAGAAGTCACACTCCTTGATATTTACCCAAAAGGAGTGAAAGCTTATGTCTACAAAAATCCTGCCCATGATTGTTTAACGCGTGTTTATTCACAATTGCCAAAACTTGGAAGCAACCGCGATGTCCTTCAGGAGGCGAAAGGTGAAAGGTTAAATAAACTGTGGGCCACCCAGACACTGGAGCACTATTGAGTGCAGAAAAGGCATGAACTATCAAGCCATGAAAAGAACCCTTAAATTCATGTTACTAAGCAAGAGAAGTCCATCTGAAAAGGCTACCTACTGTAGGATTTCAACTCTACAACATTGTTGAACAGCCAAAGGTGTGGAGACAATAAAAAGATCAATGATTTCCAGGGGCTAGAGGGGAGGGAGGTATGAATCAGTGGAGTGCACAGGATTTGTAGTGCAGTGAAATCACCCTGCATGATACTGTAAGAGTGCACACATGTTATGACAAAGCTGCACAAATGCATAGACTACAAGCACCAAGAGTGAACCATCGTGTAAACTATGGACTTCAGGTGTCAGTGTAGACTCATTGATCGTACCAAATGCACCACTCTGGTAGGGGGAGTTGATAATGAGGGAGGCTGTGGAGGGGCTGGGAGGGGGGCAGGAGGTATATGGGAAATCTCTGCTCAATATTTCTGTGAGCCTAAAGTTGCTCTATTAAAAAAATAGAAAGGGAAGGAAAATTACTTTTATTTTCAATTAAACAAGAACAGTACCACAACGTCAAATCCCTAGCTGTAAAGTGTACTTGCTAAATTCTGTAAATCTAGAGAGAAACAAAGAATGAGAGTTGACACACACACTCTCTCACACCTGGAGGTGGAGATATATATATATATATTCCTAAAAATAATATAAAATGCCCAAAAAGGCTGTCCAGCAAACATTAGATTGGGACAGTGCCATCTAGGGCATAAGTAGGCTAAGGGAATGTTGAAAGTCAGAATGACCTGGGAAGGTAGGGCTAGAGAAAGTACACACCACCTACTATTCTTTTTTAGCTAGGGCATGATCTGCTATGGGAGACAATGAGAAAAAGCCATGACTGCTAAACCACAACACAGAATTAGGGACTTGAATGTCTACACTTGAGGGCAAAGTGCACACGGTTGGTGACAGGGTATTAGGCCACGCCTATACTGGAGCTACAGGCCGCCCACTATGCCAGTTCCCACCACCCACACTGCCACCCCTGCAAGCACAGAGAGAAACTCAGAAAATGGCTTATGGACCAGAGGCATAGGCCCCAGGCCAGGGGAGAGCCTGGTGGTGATGGGCCGGAGTGGATAAGGATCGGGCAAGCAAAACTTCATGAAGAATGACCCACACGGGCCTTCCTAGAATAAAAGGATTCCTGATGAAATCCAGCTACCCCAAAGGGAACCAGAATAAACCCAAGAATAAACACAGTAATGAGAGAACGAGTTTGAGCACGGATGCCATTTAAAGACAAAAATATGAAATATGAAATAATGTGATAGAAATCTAAAAACAAGGAAAGGGAATTGGAAGGGTCCCCCATTTTATTTTGTTAACACACAGTAAAATTACCTTGGGGGTATGCACAGTTCCGTGAAGTGTTATAAATGCATAGGGTTCATACAGAGAATGCAACTCCTCTATGTGTGATTTGACTACGAAAGTGCTTTTCCTAAGAAAGCGAGTAGATGCCACAGAAACAAAAACCAGTGAGTCAGCAGTCCCAATATGCAAATGACAGGAGGATTTCTCCACGAGTGACTAGGTGTTGATTTGTCTCTGATGGCTGTGATCAGGAGCGCACTTTAGCTCACTTCGGTGACAGATTCCCAGGTCTCCTTTCTGTTCCTTTGGTGACTGCAGTGTTTTGAATGTGTGGACAAATAGACAACACCATTTCCATTGTTTGTTTTACTTCTCCTTTCTGGGACTTGAGGTAAAATGACCTAAACACCATGAATGAAAAATAATGACATAATGGGGTCTAGAGTTTTACATTCTGAGTGTAGGGAATTCAATATTCTTAAACATCTAGAATTATTTCCCAAGGCACACTCTCTTACATGGATTTATTATCAAAAGGTTTTCTATTCATGTAAAGTCTTATTATCATATATGCATATTCAATAAACTTAGAGTACAAATAGCTTCTGGCTAATAATTACCTCCACAAATTTTCCTTAGAGCTGTTCTCTGCTAAAGCCAAATTCTAGATGGAAGTCCACATTTCCTACTGTTAAATTCAAGTAACTTTTAACTTATCTTGTTCATGCTCTTAGAACTTTAAAAAATATGAAATAAATATAGATTAAACATTTAATAAAATTACAAAACTCAATTCCACTCAGTCCACTCAGGTCTCAAAAGTCTCTCAGGACTATGGGTATCCATGGTCTTCCTATTGATACTCATCTGAGTAGCTTGGGGCGGGCGTGGAGAGGGCCAGTGGTAAGCCCTAAAGCCATTATTACATTTGCTTGAAGATAATCAAGACTTTTAAAGAACCAGCTCTCTCCCCATAATAATTTGCCATTTTTTCCCATATTTAAACAATATTTGTCTCAATATAGAAGCTGAAGATTAGGTACAATTTATTTTTTTCTTTTCATTGAGGAGTTCCTATTATAGGATTTACTTGGGAGAAGAAAACTTGTTCCTGATTATTTTTTCATGATTAGATTCAGGAGAAACATTTTTGACAAAATAACTTCAGTGGTGATTGTGTGTCTACTTCATGCGTGTATCATACCAAGACATGACATGAGTTTGTCCCACTGCTGGTGATGTAAGTGTTATCGCTGGGTTGAGCTAGTGTCTGCCACATCGCTTCCTGCAAAGGTCCTTTCTCCTTTCTGCAATTAGCAAGCTCTCTGTGGGGTGACATGTAGAGATAGTGTGAGTATCGTATCTCCATAAACCATTCACCTAATGGTGGATCATCTTTTGGTTATTCTTATAATAGTACTTGCAAAAAAGTTACTTTATAATTCTATCATTTTCTGTAATTTTATAGCTTATATTCTTCAGTGAAACAGAGCTTTTCCTTCTACCCACTCTTATCTGCACATTACACACACTCTGTGGGGTCACAGAGACCTTTTCTGTCAATGAGCTGTAATCCATTAGATACATTAGTCCTTGTTATGTTCAAGTGATCAAAAATGTGGCCAACGGTGTGCCTGAAACCTGGCTTTTATTTGCTTCTGATGCGCCCCCATCGGTTTGAATTCCAGGGTTACCAGGCTCCCCCGTAAACTAAACGAAGCAGGAGGGCTTTCAATGAGCAAAAGATTAACTCAACTCACGTTAATGAAGCAATTGGATGTAGGCACAAATACTAGAATAGTACCTAGAACATAGTAAGTGCTTGTGGGTATGGTAGATCTGTGAACCATTTTATTTATTATTATTATTATTTTAAATATATTTTTATTGATTTCAGAGAGGAGGGGGAGAGAGAGAGAGAGAGAGAGAGAGAGAGAGAGAGAGAAAGAGAAACATCAATGATGAGAGAAAATCACCGATGGACTGCCTCTGCATGCCCCCTACTGAGGATGGAGCCCGCAACTCAGGCCTGTGCCTTGACTGGGAATCAAACCGTAATCTCCTGGTTCATAGGTCGATGCTCAACCACTGAGCCACACCGGCTGGGCCTTAACAATTTTAGACATAGTTTGACGCCTTTGTACAATTCTTAAAAATATGAACTGTTAACTTATAGCATGGACTTTTATGTTACTCTTGCAGTTTCATATATGTATTCTTATTTTAAACCTTGTTCCCTTTCATCTCTCTGCTCTCCACATGGAGACCAGATGGATAGGTAACCTTCAGATGATTTTCTTTTTTTTTTAGATTACTGTCTTATGCCAAAATGTGTACAAACAGCACAGCACAAACCCCCGGAAAGTAAAGCTTTTAAACATTCTTACTATTAGGAAGGGATTTCACATGTTAGAGTAAATACTGTGAAGAAGGCCTGGTGAAGGGCTGAGGAGGGGGCGGGAGCAGGGTGGAGGGGTAGATGGGGAAAAAGAGGGACATATGTAATACAGCAATAAAGATAAGCTAAATAAGCTAAAACAAGAAAGAAATTTAGTACTTCCTAAGCAAATGGAGTTCTACTCAAATCCCCTCTGCTGAGTCACTGGTCGAAGGAGAACTGGAAGAACGGGGAGAGTGGTATTTGGGGAGGTCACAAGAAAGAAGCAGTCAGGGTCTCACAGCTTCGGAGTTTCTTTTATTTATTTAAATTAGAATGTGAGGGCATGTGTGTGTGTTTGTGTGTAGTATATCTGTATGCATGTGCACACACGGGGCTAAAGATGGGGGGGTTTAGTCAATGTGCATTTCAACAAACACTATTACACTCCCACACTAAGTAGTCACTGCAGTATTTTCTAGGAACATAAGGATCATTGGAACTAGAGGGGCCCTAGTTTAGTGGTTAATTAAAAAAAATTACACAAATAAATGTGAATTTACAACTCTTTGCAACTCTTTGCAATGAGTGATCTGAGCACATATATGGATATGTTTATGCACACAGGTATATATGTGTGGATATGTATATTAGAGGGGTATTTGGCTCAGTCTTAAGGGGAGAGATGGCTCATTTGAGAAAGAGACATTTGGGTAGGTATTTTAAGTGTTAACTAAATGTTAACGAGGCAGTGTTTGGGGATGTATGTTACAGGCGTGGGGCGGGAAGGAGCAAGGTGAGTCAATGCCACTGGAAGAAAGCCAGATCACAAAAGTGATAATGTAGGTATAGGATTACTATTTAAAATACTCAAGAAAAAAAAAAAAAGAAATAAAACAAGTAAAATACTTAAGAATCAGCACAACTTGGGCTCCAGCCATTAATAACCAGTAAGATGGACCAGGGGTAAAATCTCATTCCCTGACAGTAAAAATTCCTAATTGAAAACACAGTACATCTATTACAGGTAAAAGGATGTTGATATTTACTGTTTGAGCCCAGTGATATTACTAACACCTAAGCATATTTGAATACACTGAGAAAATGGATTTTTGGGAGGGAAATAAATTACCTGCCTTCTAATCTAATGTATAAGAATGCTGCAGGAAAATCAAATTTATTTAGAGATATGCTTCTAAAAAATTGTGTTTCTATTTCAATTTTGAATTTTTTTTAATGAACACCATCATTTTACCTAAATCCTCACAGACTGTATTTGCTTAAAGTAACCTGTAACTACAGGTCACAGCTCTAATTCCCTCCGTGATAAAGAAGAAAACAACAGAAATGACTACAAAGCTAAAGTGAGCTTCTTGCTTTGGAAATGAATGGAAAGCATTGCGTTCTTCGTTTGGATTGACCATGCTGCCGTATTTTTTTTCCCATTTCACATAGATTTAATAAAGGCTTCTAAAGTGTCTTTCAGGACATCCGCTGGGTGGACGTTCCCTTTTCTGAGCTCCATTCTGGAGCGTGTTAGCTTTCAGCGCAGGGCGGGGTGGAAGGAGGATGTGAAAGGCGGCACCCTGAGCCCAGTGCCTGGCGTGTCCCGCACCTGTTCATTCTGACAACGAGGGCTTCCTCTCGTACCCAGGAGTTAGCAGCTCAAGAGGAAGGAGTGCTGTCCTTTCACAGCCTTTATTCCACACAAGGAGAGGAAGCATAACAAGCAAAGGCAGACATTCCAATGAAATTTCACCGCCTCGGTAGGTCTTTGTGTGGCTCAAATGCAAGAAGCTCCTGGTTTTCCTTATCACCTCCGCCATCCAGCCACCTCAATTTCATCTTCCCTCAGTCCCCACCGCACCGCTAGACACTGATTAGAAACCGTAACAAAAGTCTACCGAGTAAGGTTCAAGGTCAGCCTGGGGTTGAGTGCCAGACCATTCAATGGACCGAGAAGCTCGCAGGAAGAATGAACAATATGCTGCAAAATAATCACAGTTCAGACTGCGTGGTGTACAATCGCTGCAGCCCCGTTTGTAGGAAAAGCCGCCCCCTTGATTGCGTAAAACATGCCCTTCTGTGGTTGTGCGAAAGCAACTGGCTATTCACACACACACACACACACACACACACACACACAACTTCAATTTTTTCTCTACAATAACTTCAATTTTAACTGTTAAAGGTTTACATTAAAAAGCTACTTTCTTTAAGAAGAGTAAGACACCATGTTACAAAAGGCATCTAAAATGGACAGGGAGTGGGAAGTAATCTAAGAAAAAAAAATATCTTCCTTGTAATTTGGTAAATTCAAGATGCATGATGTAGCCAATACTGAAAGGACATTTCATATAAACTCTTAATTCTAAGAGCAGGTCTCATGTTATGGTCCCGAAGGTACATAAGAAATAAAAAAAATTAGTTTTGCTCTCAATTCCTCCTTTTTTTTTTTTTTAAATATGTTTTATTGATTTTTTACAGAGAGGAAGGGAGAGAGATAGAGAGTCAGAAACATCGATGAGAGAGAAACATCGATCAGCTGCCTCCTGCACATTCCCCAGTGGGGATGTGCCCGCAACCCAGGTACATGCCCTTGACCGGAATCAAACCCGGGACCTTTCAGTCCGCAGGCCGACGCTCTATCCACTGAGCCAAACCGGTTTCGGCTCAATTCCTCCTTGCATGTGGGGGCCCACATTCATCTGTAGGTTGTGTGTATGGATAATCTTCAAACCTCTGCGATCCCTCTGCCAATACCATGCATTTTGCAGAGATGTTGGTGTGCTTTCAGTGGGTCGATAGTGCGTAGGCTAAATACAGGAAGACGGCAGGGGTGTCAATAACTCTGCTCTGCCCCTAACAACTCCTATTTGCAAGCACAGGACACATCTACTTGAAGTAAAACAAAAAAATTCTAGTACAACAGTTTATTTAGGTTGGTTGCAGATTTGGGCCTCCTCCGAAAGCATGCTTTACAGCATTGTAGCAGGTGCTACTTCCAGTATCGGACCGGTGCCATTATCTGCATAAGCCTGTTTCAAGGGCATGAAAAGTAAAATCTCAAATAATACATCTCCTTTCCTGTTTTTTCAGAACCTGAAATGATGTGTGTGTGTACCTGTACATACACAGATATAACGTGCACATATATGTGCATATACCTGTGCACACATACATGTGTGTGAATGCATATATTTCTCTATCTGAAAGCCTTCAAAGTTTTCTAAAGATGAGTATTTAAGCAAGGTTAAGGTCCGGGAGAACTAAAACGTTAGCCAGCTTGTATATTCATTTGTCACCACTCGTAGTGACAGAACATAGGTTCTGGGACAGAAGGACAAACATAGGTTCTGGGACAGAAGGACCAGAAGAGGTAAATGTTTGCAAAGGTGACAGTGAGAGAAAAGGTCAGACACGAACTTGAGCTTGCTGGGCACTGGAGGCAGGAGACCAGTGAACGAGGGGATGGTCCCCCTGGGAAGAAGTGAACAGGTGGCAGGGGCGTGGAAACGAACCCAGGCCATCACACAAATGTTGTTTATGTCTCCCGACAGCTCTCAGCAGGGCCAGACCACCCCCTGGAGAACATTCTGAGAAGGTCTCAGGTGTGTCCTGGTTTCTGGAGGAGGGAGTGCGGTTGGCTTTGAGTGAGGAGGTGGGCGGTGGGGGGGGGGGGGGTGTTCCCTGCTTATTGAAACGTTTCTCCAAATGTCCCATCAACATAAACCAAACTAAACCTGGCACAGAATCATAATTAAGCATTTTATAAGACGCTCTACCAAGAGCCCAGCGATCTACAATAAGGCTGCTGTGGTGAAAAATTCCATCATTTTGTGTAGTCTGTCTCCTAACTCTAGAATCGATACTACAATATTACTGGGAAAATGTAAAGGCAATATCAGCACTCAATCAATAATTCTCATTTGGGCAAAGCTTTACCTCTTATGACCGATGCGCTGGGAGCTGCCTTCAGAGTCCCTTGAAGTGGACTTCACATTAGTAATGACATGATAATGTCCCAGAAAGTAGTTTTGGAATTTCGGGGGAAGTAGGTTAACCGTTTGCACCCTCTCATTTGCAAAATATCAGACCACCACATTTTCTCCACCCCAACAGTCTACAGTTTGACTTGGCATATTTCCCTACAGCAACTACCATTGTCTCCTTCTTCCTGTTGCATACGATTAAGTCTGGATTATAATGATCCGAACACTACTTTTAGTCTACCTTTGTTCTTCATTTGTCTGTACTTCTTGTATGGAATGTCTTCTGATTGTTTTATGTTAAATAAATTAAAATGTATTGATTATATATACAGGCAAATTGCTGACTTCTTTACTATGTGTTCCAGTGATGTCATCCCCACCCATTAGTGTAGGGAAATCACATTTTATTGCAAATTACTTTTATTGTTCCTTCTCATTACTGACATACTCAGTAACTACATTACAAATGGATCACATTTCAGGGTACTAAGAGAGTAACAAAAATATTTGCTACTAAAAAAATGAAAACTGGTCAAGTGCATGCAAAAAAAAAAAGCAACTAGACCACCAACTTACACCATACACAGAATAAACTCAAAATGGACAAATGACTTAAATGTCAGTCATGAAACCATCAAAACCCTAGAAGAAAACATAGGCAGTAAAATCTCAGGAACAACATCTGTTGGAACAATATTTTCACCTATATGTCTCCGAGGGCAAGGGAAACACAGGAAAAATTAAACAAATGAGACCACATCAAAATTAAAAGCTTCTGCACAGCAAAAGAAACCATCAGCAAAACAAAAAGGGGCCCCACTGGATGGGAGAACATATTTGCCAATGATTCACTTGATAAAGGTTTAATACCCAAAATACATAAAGAACTTAAGTAACTCAACACCAGGAAGACAAACAATCCAATTAAGAAATGGGCAAAAGACCTGAATAAACACTTCAAAGAAGACATACAGATGGCTATTAGACATATGAAAAAATGCTCAAAGTCACTAACAGAGAAATGGAAATTAAAACTACAATGAGGTATTACTCACACCTGTCAGACGGTTACTATGAATAACTAACAAACAACAAGTGCTGGCGAGGATGTGGAAAAAAAGAGACCCTCGTACACTGCTGGTGGGAATGCAGGCTGGTGCAGTAACTGTAGAAAGCACTATGGAGTTGCCTCAAACAATTGAAAATGGAATCGCCTTATGACCCAGCAATCCCCCTCTGGGAATATATCCCAAGGATCCCAAAACACCCACCAGTAAGAATATCTGCACCCCTAGTTCAGAGCAGTGTTATTTATAAGCGCCAGGATCTGGAAGCAGCCCTGGTGCCCCTCAGTAGATGAGTGGCTATAAAAGCTGTGGTGCATTTACACGATGGGACACTACCCAGCTATAAAGAAGAAGGGCCTCTCACCCTGTGCGACAGCATGGATAGACCTGGAAATGATTACACTGAGTGAATAAGCCAGTCAGAGAAAGACAAGTACCTTATGACCTCACTACTGTGTGGAATCTAATGAACAAAATGACCTGATGAACAAAATAAAACCAGAGGCAGAGATACATGGAACAAACTGACAAATGTCAGAGGGGAGGCGGGAGGGGACACAGGATAAAGAAAGGTGAAGGGATTTGCTAAAGAACATACATGCATAGGCCATGGACGCAGACAATAGTGTGGTGAGGGCCAAGGGAGGGGGCAGGGGCTGGGTGGAGGTGGATAAAGCGGGGGTGGGATGGGGGACATCTGCAATAGTGTCAACAATAAATTTTTTTTTAAAAAAAGAGGACACAGCTAAGGACCACAGTTTGGTCCATGGTGAGTGTTCCGTGAATGACAGAGGCAGAAAGAGTTAACTCCCCACCTAACTACCCCGCTTGCTACAAGGGAGCTGGGTGAAGGATCAGGAGAGCGGCTTCTAGTTCCTGCTCCGCGCCTCACCACCACTGGGGCCCTCACAGCTCACTGTCATCACTGGGGCCCTCACAGCTCACTGTCATCACTGGGGCCCTCACAGCTCACTGTCACCACTGGGGCCCTCACAGCTCACTGTCACCACTGGAGCCCTCACAGCTCACTGTCACCACTGGGGCCCTCACAGCTCACTGTCACCACTGGAGCCCTCACAGCTCACTGTCACCACTGGAGCCCTCACAGCTCACTGTCACCACTGGAGCCCTCACAGCTCACTGTCACCACTGGAGCCCTCACAGCTCACTGTCACCACTGGAGCCCTCACAGCTCACTGTCACCACTGGGGCCCTCACAGCTCACTGTTACCACTGGGGCCCTCACAGCTCACCGCGGGCACTGGGGCCCTCACAGCTCACTGTCACCACTGGGGCCCTCACAGCTCACTGTCACCACTGGGACCCTCACAGCTCACTGTCATCACTGGAGCCCTCACAGCTCACTGTCTTCACTGGGACCCTCACAGCTCACTGTCATCACTGGAGCCCTCACAGCTCACTGTCACCACTGGAGCCCTCACAGCTCACTGTCACCACTGGGACCCTCACAGCTCACTGTCACCACTGGAGCCCTCACAGCTCACTGTGACCACTGGGGCCCTCACAGCTCACTGTCACCACTGGGGCCCTCACAGCTCACTGTCACCACTGGGGCCCTCACAGCTCACTGTGATCACTGGGGCCCTCACAGCTCACTGTCACCACTGGGGCCCTCACAGCTCACTGTGATCACTGGGGCCCTCACAGCTCACTGTCACCACTGGGGCCCTCACAGCTCACTGTCACCACTGGGGCCCTCACAGCTCACTGTGACCACTGGGCCCTCACAGCTCACTGTCATCACTGCCCCCCCCCCTTTCCTTAACTGTAAAATGAGGGCGCTGGAATCAATGACGCTGGAGGTCTTTTCCAGCTCCCTCACAACATGCATAATTCTGACTCTAAGACTTAGGCGCTGATCAGATGAAACGGAACCTTCTAATAAATGTATATAAAATATATCCTGTGGGTCTCAATTATTCCAAACACAATATGTCTTTTTAAAATACGTGGCTTTGTCAAGTCTTTAAAAAATGCCATGCCCCATATATATATATAAAGGTCCTGAAGAAAGAATTGCCCGTACGCTGGGAGTAATGAGCACATTTATTACGGAGCAGTCACCATTCTGAAGGCAGCGTCTACTTCCCATTACCATGCTGCTCACTGCGCTGGAAGTCGCAGTCTTACTTTTTTGCTTTGAATTCTTGTATAAAAAGGACCTTATCTGCTTTTCCAATCGTATATTTTTGGCAGCTCTATCCTTGTGCACTAAATTCTTCCTAATAGTTCACAAAACTAACAGTTCAACAGAATCTGCACACAAACGAAGGCCGACTGCAAGCAAGGCGCCTCCCAGCCAGGCGACTGAGTCAACTTCTTGCTCAAGCAGCTCTTTCATCCACCACCGAGTTGGCCCTGGAGCTTTGGAGAAACACAGTGGAAATCTGCTAAATTGGCGGTCCTGCTGAACTTCACCTCTGATCTAACCCGGCCCACGCACCATAGGTCCGAGAGCTTCTCTTTGGCGCCATGGGAATGTGCTCTGCCTGACGCATCAGGGCGGAGAGCAGATGGACCAGCTCCCTCATGCTGCTGGCGTCCTGCTGCCTCCTCTTCGGCAAGCACGTGTAGAAGGCTTATGAATGCCACCTGCACACCTGCCCCCGTGTCTGCTTTAGGGAAACCTCACTTAAAAATTCCATTGAACTTGGCTGGCGTGGCTCAGTGGTTGAGCATGGACCTATGAACCAGAAGGTCCAGGTTCCATTCCCGGTCAGGGGGTCAGGGCACAGGCCCCGGTTGTGGGCTCGGTCCCCAGTGGCGGGCGTGAGGAGGCAGCCAATGGATGATTCTCTCTTTTCATTGCTGTTTCTATCTCTCTCTCCCTCTCCCTTCCTTTCTGAAATCAATTAAAAAATATTTTAAAAATTCGGTTAGTAAGATTTATAAATCAGAATCGCCCTATGTGGCCTGCAGGATCGTGGTTTTAAAACATTAATCACCTGGAACATGTAAACTGGGATTGGATTCCTCATATGTGGATGGAAGGACTATTTTTCTGGAAGCCTGTCTAATTCTTAACACACACTCATGATATAGATACACAATTAAGCCCTGGTTATCTTCCCGCGCTTATATACAACCTAGGACACAGCTGTCACCCAGGCTCGCTGACTTCTGCCACCCCGCTCGCTTCCGGGCAGGCCGCCTACCCTCTCCGCCACCCCGTAAATCACTTTTGGTGTTTGAGGTATGTAAGCTCATTTAAAAATTAACCTAAACAAAACACAATAATTAGAGAGGCAACTTGCCCACCGCAAGCATGAAAATCTATTTTAAACCGAATGTGTAATACATCCCAAAGACAAACACAAACGGCTCGTTAAGTAGCCGTGATTTGGGGCGATGGTCGCCCCTTTTCCTCTCATTAGCATGCATGATTCAGAGCGCGCACTCTGCGTGGTGAGACTCCTTCCCGCAATACTTCATTTTTCGTGAGCAGAAGAATAACATGGAACGCGGCCCTGTGCATTTCCCAAGGTTTAAGTGAGGCCATATTTTTTAAGGCAACTGTACTTTCACAATCTTCTCTAGTTTGGGTTCATTCTTTTCCACACTATCTTGGTAGCAAGTGGGGGGGGCGGGATCTTATACTTTAAAGACGAGGCAGGATAGCGCGGAGCAGCAGAGAGGGGGAGGTGGGCAGAGTTTTGTCCTTGACGGTCTTCAAATACATCCGGGCTGTGCGCAAAGCCAGCCAGCCTGCCCATGCCTCCCGATTCAGGACCCGGAATGCGCTGAGGGACGTTACATCCAGATTTGAGTAAAAGGCTTTTCCCAACCTCCCGCTGCAGTGAAGGAACAACTCATTTATTATGCAACTTAGTTCTGAGTAACAGAGATAGCCTGACATCACAGCTTCCAGAACCTTCCTAAAGGGGGAAGCATGCCAGGATGGGGTGGGACCGATTCCTGGAATCCTGCCTGAATGATGACTTGAACCAAATGAAAGGTGTGGACCTATCTGCTGATTGAATATGAACTCACCCGGATTCCCAACCACGAAAATAAAGAATGCTCTTTAGACAGTGTGTTCATACCCTGTGCAAAATAGCCTGTGTGTTTATACCCAGTATTTCTATGCAGACAATGTGTCTGTCTTAGGTCCACTTCACTTGGGGTTTTGCAATATTAAATTGGTCTCCTATTTTGTAAATTATCGCTGGGAAGATATTCCCCTTTTCTGGAAACCACACTGGTTTTCTGGGGGGACAGGGCTATGTAATGCACTGCTCCAGAGCTCCAAATGGTACCCCCAGACCAGAAAGAAAGGGGAGGATGCTGGGAGGACGTGCAGCAGGGCCAGCTCTCAGCTCCTCTCAGTAACAAACACGTGGAGGGAAAGCAACCAGCTCTCCCTGGACCCCACCCCTGCCCTGACCAAAGGCTTTAAAACTTGTTCGATTCTCCTCTCATTGAAAAGAAAGAGATAGGAGCTCCGGGTGTGATCAGCCGAACCTGGGTCAACATCAGATGGCATTAGAGCCTCTGGGATGCTCACGGGCCGCGTGAAAGGAGGATGTATGCTGTGCTACCTGGAAATAAAGCATTGCACTTGGAGTGAGTGGGAGGAACAGATGGCTGGTAATGATTTAAAACACTGATGTCTTTGGCCTGTCACCAAGCCTCTGTATTAAAAATAATACGGTGTGTGTCAGTACCAAGCAGCATCTATCTGCAAGGTGCTGGTTTTCTGGAAGATGCTAATGCAGTGAAGGAGATGAAGCCCAAGTAAGGCGAGAGGAAAGTTCTCGTTTTCTAAGACATTCGACGCCGGCTATTTCGTCTGGACCAAATCCCATCAAATGTGACCTGTGCAATGAGAGGGCTTTAATTTTGCCCCAATAACCAGCTAACTCTGAGTGTCTAGGTATGGGATTCTTTTTCAATGTCTCGTGTAGAATTGTAATTTTGTTCTATGTTTTTTAATGTTTTTATTGATGTTTTAGAGAGAGAGGAAGGGAAGGAGAGAGAGAGAAGCATCAATGTGAGAGAGAAACATCGATCGGCTGCCTACTGCACATCACTTACTGGGGATCAAGCCCACAACCTGGGCATGTGCCCTGAATGGGAACGGAACAGGTGACCTCTTGGTGCATGGACGGCGCTCAGCCCACTGAGCCACCCCATCAGGATGTGCTGCGTATTTGATTCACAGAGACCGAAGCCCTTAAAAGCCCTGTGAGCAGAAACAATGAAATCTGGTCGTGCAGGGTCCCCTTGCCCATGAAAAACAGTAACATCCTCCTTATTCTTAACGCACAGACAGGCGAACGGGTGATGGTCATGTGCTGAACTGGCAGGTGCCGGCTAGCGAGTCAGGATCACATACATATTAACACGGTCACTCTGCGCTTGTGTCCACGTGAGCCTAAAAGAAGCCCCCTCCTTACACCCGGGGGTAGTGACAGTGCAGATACAGTTATGTAGAGGTTAGTGACACGTTGGAGGGTAAAGTGAAGGAAAATAAGCATTGGTAAATACATTCTATTTTATAGTTTTGTTTTAATCCTCACCCGGAAATTTTTTTTTAATTGATTTGCGAGAGAGGAAAGGAAAGGAAGAGAGAGAGAGAGAGAGAGAGAGAGAGGGAGAGAGAGAGAGAGAGAGGTGAGGAAGCCCATCAGTGGCGCCTGTGGCCTTCCCACCTGGGGATGAAACCGGACACCTGGGCACGCGCTGGGAGCAGAGGAGTAGAACCCGCAGCTTTTGGGTGCGTGGAAACCGCCGCGCCGCCCGCTCGGAATCACTGTGAAAACTGTAAGGAGGCGCTGGGCGTCCTGTTAAACAGCCGCAGGGGGTTGGTTTGGTTCTGATAACGCTAATGGGGTGGGGGGGGTCCCCACAAACACACACTAACCTGCAGGCTTCACTCGCCCCCTTTCTCAGCCCCGGGGACCCTGCAGGACGGGCGGCCTGTGGGAGGGGCCGAGGGTGGACCTCGCACCTGTGAGCGGGGCTGGAAGCCGCTCCCGCATCAGCCATCGCACCTCCCGCCCTCGCCCTGGAGCAGGAGCACCTGCCCCGCGGGGCGTCCCACGGGCGAGGGAGCAGGCAGCGTGGGAGAGTGAAGGCGGCAGCAGTTCCCGCGCCCCCGGCCCAGCCACTCCCCCCAACTCCACCCTGAACTTGGGCTCCGGTCCCCGATCTCCCTCCCGCGGTGCAGGGGCCGCAGCCGGGTCCGGAGTTGGAGCCCCGCGGGGCGCCCGGCGGAAATGCCCGTCTTCCTGCCACACACGCCCGAGACCCGATCCACCGGCTTCCGCAACTCAGACCGCGCCTTTGGGGTCCCCTGCGCCCCGCGCCCCGCGCGGCTGCACCGCAATCCCGGGCCCAGGTGCCCGCCGAGCCCGGGACCCGCGCGGGAGCACACGAGGTTCAGGCGCCGGTGCGCCTCCCCCGCCCGGTCACGG